>NC_044502.1:7943080-8132421 GCF_902362185.1 Chanos chanos
AGAGAAAGAAAGAAAGAAGGTTCGAGAGACACAGAGACAGAGAGAGAGAGAGAGAGAGAGAGAGAGAGAGAGAGAGAGATACACACAGAATAAAAACTAGAGAAGGACGGAGAGACACAGACACACACACACACACACACACGCACACACACAATGTCAGCACAGAAGAAGTTGTGCAAGTCTGAAAAGGTCCAAAGACTCCTGTCAGAAATCTGTGACGGTTGCCACGGTAACAGGCCAGTTAAGGCGCCAGGGATACAAGTTGACAGTTCAGTGAGTGGGAGCAAGGCCAACTAGAATCACACACACACACACACACACACACACACACACACTCATACACACACACACACACACACACACACACTCATACACACACACACACACACACACAGAGAGCTAGGGTACGTTCTATATTAACTTTTTTGAACCTTCACCTTGACTAATAATATAAATATGAGAATAAGATTATGAGAACTGTGACAGCTATTTTATTCTTTCCCTCACACACACACTCTTCTCTCTCTGTCTTTCTTTCTCTCTCTTTCTTTCTCTTTCTCTATTCGTCTGTCTGTCATTTCTCTCTCACTTTCTTTCTCTCTCACTCTGAAGGCTTCTTATTCCATTCTTATTCCTCTGTTTATTGCCAATGATCCAGTCAATGCCTCGTTCCAACGCTCTTTTCTTTCATCTCTTTGTACCGGGTCACCAAAGTGCTCTCTGTATATTTCCCTCTCTCTCTCTCTCTCTTTCTCACTCTGTCTCTGTCTTGCTCTCTGTCATTAAAAGGAAGGCTTTCTCTATATTTATAAATGGATGGATGCTTGGCTGCTCCTGCTATAAACATCTATAACATCAAATGAAGGAGAACAACTCTCCCTGTCTGTGTCACTGTTTCCAACACTCTCTCTGCCCAAACCGACATGGTCACAACACCAAACAGCCACCAGGTTTATACATCCAACATTAATACCTCTTGTCTCCCAGAACCTTTTGCTCTTCCAAACGCATATACAAACAGCGGTAAAGCTTATATAAGACACAGTTGTGTAACGGATATGAGGATGCATAAATCATTCTTTCATCACTCTCCTTCCCCCCCCCCCCTTAATTTCAAGTTTTGGTACTGCTGCCCCCGGAGTTGGAAATGCCCCTGTAAACTGTGGACAGATTTAGGCCGGCTGGACCCCCCCCCCCCCCACCACCACCCTTTTTCCAGTTTTCCTGCAATGCTCCCCCCGCTCACGCCGCTCCTCTCTGGGCAACCTAAACCGCAACGACAATCCCCAGTACAAATAACAAACATTTATGAACAAGCCTATAGACCGTGGTGTTTGTGTATATAGTAATATGTATGTATGAAAGGGAGACGAACAGAGAATGTGGTAGTTAAGTCCGAGGAGAAGAGAGAGAAACAAGAAAGAAAGAAAGAAAGAAAAAAAGAAAAAGAGGTCAACTGAAGATGAAATCAACGGTCGAGGAAGGCCATTCCGCGGATGATAATCATCCGGAGTCATCCACATATCCTAGAGTGCAAACAGCAGTCAAGAGATCAAGAGAGACGGATGCCAACCTGCCCTAAAAGCACAGCGGGGGCGCGGAGGGAGAATGGGACGCGTTGCCTAAAATGGCTCTGGCCCTGCGAGCTGTGTTTGGGTTATCAGCCTGGTCTGTTTACCCTGCCTCTCTGCAGCCACTGGCTCAAAGACACACAAGATAAATGAAAGGGATTGGCCCAGAGCACAGCAGGGCTTAGATGGCAGGCCACTCCACTGACTCCGCTGACACACAGCCCCACTGTATCCACAGCAGCACACTTCCAAAGAGAGAGAGAGAGAGAGAGAGAGAGAGAGAGAGAGAGAGAGAGAGAGAGAGAGAGAGAGAGAGAAGACTGGTTCAAAAGGTATACTGCTCGTATAGGCTGTATACATACCCAGCCTGTCATTAAAATTCTCTATGGAGTACAACAGAGTCTTCTATGCCACACAACCATCAGGACAGCATGCATAACCATAACACACACAATTAATTTAATAGTATGTGTGGATTTATCAGTGATGTTCCACAGCTCTGTGTGTGTGTGTGTGTGTGTGTGTGTGTGTGTGTGAGTGTGTGTGCGTGTGCACATGTGACCACTCCTTGTGTAATTTTAACTAACTATCAGTGTAAGGGAAGATACAGCGCCATTGTTTAGATGTGCTCAGATGAGGAATTTGCTTATCTTGTGTTAAACGAATATAAAAACCGCATGACTAAAAATCCACTCTCTCATCATGAAAAGGGCATCAGTAAACAATGTATTGACACTATGACCCTACAGTGACCTCCTGTTCCAGCAAACATGTCTCAGAGAGTTCTGAGAAAGATCCTACATACCGAGGGTGGAGGGGGACTGCTCTGACATCACAGTTAAAGGAAACATTTCCCTGTGCTTTACAAAAACTCACTTACACGGCAAGGCAGTTTCCCGTGTCCCAGGTGGAAGGCAACAGAAGGCAACAGTCGTACATTTTTGTGTGAAGGTTTCTTTCCCGTAACAACTTTCATACATAAGAGAAACTGTTTTGCCCTGTGTAGAAAGAGAGAGAGAGAGAGAGAGAGAGAGAGAGAGAGAGAGAGAGAGAGAGGATTGAGAAGTCATCGGTAGGCCAGAGGGACCGGGAGCGTGAAACTCTAATCCCAGCAAATCACACTCACGGCCTGACACACTTTCTCTCTCTCTCTCTCTCTCTCTTACCAAGTTGACTGCAGGGCTCATAGCCTTCAAAGACTTGTCAGGATTTTAATCACTTCAGTATATACCTACATTCACTATATCTGTAAATACACAGACATGAGCAGTAATTAGCTCAAGTATAGTATGCAATGGGAATTCTAAAAAGCTTTCACATTTAGCCAGATGCAACGCTTGAACCCAAAAAAAAAAAAAAAAAAAAGTAAAATCAAGATCGTCCAACAAGAAACATTCTTCAGCTGTTCTATTCCGTGAGAAATCTGACTTTTGTTCTTTCTGGCACATTGAGTAACCCTATCTCACTGAATACCCCCCAGAACTTGCTAACGCCTCACTTTGAGGTGATATCTCTTGCCTGTTTTTTTTTTTTTTT
Source organism: Chanos chanos (assembly GCF_902362185.1). Classification (NCBI taxonomy): domain Eukaryota; kingdom Metazoa; phylum Chordata; class Actinopteri; order Gonorynchiformes; family Chanidae; genus Chanos; species Chanos chanos. The sequence goes on from NC_044502.1 coordinate 7,946,188, forward strand.
TTTTTTGAGTAAATCCAAAACACTTACTTTGACGTCCTGGAACCAAACCAGGAAACCATGAGGGCGCAGGAATCTGTTCCCAAAACTTGATGCAGAAAATCTGGGCTGGATGCTAAGGAGGTCTCTCACTCACAGTGCCAAAGATCACTTCAGAGAAACACATCTGCTGACATAGAAAATGAGTATATTTGATAGTCTGAGAAAAAAAAATAAAAAATAAAATAAAATCAGCATCAACATGAACACATTTAAAGATAATTATCCAATAACCACTTCCCTTCAGCTCTAATGTATGTAATTCTTAAATGTTAGCTGAACCGCCTCCGCTGATGTAAAATTTCTTTGACGCGGAAACATCAGGACGCGCCGTAAAACGTAACAGAAACCTATAGACGGACCGCGCCGCTGCGCCTCTGATGTATTTTTAAGAGCTTGGCACAGCGAGAGAGCCCGAGCTCTCTTATTGATGACAGAGGGGCCAGTGTTTTATTAATCAATACATCAACCTCAGCCGTCACATTATGAGCCCGGCTACATGATTAATTGATTGATCGGCTGCTTTTCCTGCTGAGGCCATGCTGTGATGAGCGCTCTGGAATCGTCTGCTCTACCCTGCATATTTTATTTATTTTTTTCTTGCCTCGTTCGACCGTCGGTTCCTCCTGTGTGAATTTCTTTTAGAAATGAACCTACCAGAAAGGGGGTCTGGGTCGGTAAAAACAACATAGCCAAGGCTCAGAACAGCTTACTTACTAATATCAAAACAACAAACAAACAGCATTGAGTTCAGTCTATTTTAATGAATTATATGATAGTTTTAGTTGTTAAATGATATTATCATGCTGGTCCCTCTCCCAGGACACCATCCAATTACACAGAGGAGCCAAATGGTTTTCTGGCTGGAAGACAGCAACAGAGCAGCGTCAAGAATGGCACATTGTTGTCACAGTTTGTGTGTGAGTGAGTGTGAGTGTGTGAACATGAGGATTTTACTGGGCAAGGGTCAAATACATGTTAATAATTCCAGTTTTGGTGACTTCTGTATAAGTCACTAGTACAGAAACTGTAGCTAGGAGAGCTTAAGTATTAAAATATATATTTGTTTATATTTTGAATATGTATTGGCTTTAGATTAGCGGGGTTGGGTAGAATGAGTGTGACTGGAATGTTTTGCAATGTTTTTTCTTTTTAAGGAGAAAACGATAAAACTTCATTTCCCACAAACCTGAGCACTTCCTGCCAGACAGCTGCCTTGAGTGATGAAGACCAGTGTGAGATTTGCTATCAAAGCAACAATATCAAAAACATCTGTGTGAAGGACTACAGAGAGAAGGTATGTGTGGAGGTGGGGTGGAGCAGGAGTTTTTGTAGAAGATTAATGAGAGGGGAAAAGGGAAAAGTAAAGGAGGGGGATGAAAGGATGAGGAGAAAGAACACAGCTACGAAGGGGAGGGAGAGGTTATCAGAGCCTACTGACGAAAGTAGATGTAGCTCTAAGGCCAGGAACCATATTATATTTCTCTCTTTTCTTTTTTTGTTTCTTTTTTTCTGAAAAAGGATTCATGTGTATATAAAACACACGTAGAACAGATACAGAAGAGCAAGAGCACGGAACGGTCCATGTTCTTAGGAGGGGACAGCTTTGAGCTTTATCTCGCTGAGCTCAAAGTGTTCCCATTTGAACATGCAGATGGGGGGGTGGGGGGGGCGCTGCATGCTGCAGATATGAAGCTGCATTTGTAGACCTCTGGGCCTTCTGCTCCACTGATGCCCCTGGGGAGGGAAAAGAGAGAGTATTTCAGCCTTCTTAAGTAGGGAACTGTCAGAGCACTACAGAGGGCGAGAGAGAGAGGGTTAGGGAGAGAGAGAGCAATAGTATTAGTACAAATGTTTAGATACAGTAAGATACAAGATGCTTTCCCCTTGGACAGATTAGATAGATAGATAGATAGATAGATAGATAGATAGATAGATAGATAGATAGATAGATAATATGTGTGTGCATGCGTGTGTGTGTGTGTGTGTGTGTAGCCAGAGAGCAGAGAGAGAGAACATATGGTAATGATGTTGTGGATTTAGGATGTATTCATGTGCATGCGTGACTTCTCTCTCTCTCCCGCTCTCTTACTATTTCTCACACACACAAATGAGAGGAATTTTTTCTTTTTTTCAGCAAGAGATTTGCCAGATTTCCTCTCCTTAGACATCCTGAAATAGGTAATGAGGGAGTCTTTGTAATTTCCCGTTTGTCTGACCTATGTCTCCAAATTAACACAAAACTCAGACAGAACTAACTGATGCGAACAAACTGTATAATAACAGGAGAAAAAACGTACACCATGACGGTAACGGAGTACCATCTGAAATTCTTCAACATCACTCCCTTAAATCCATCAGTACACAAACAGATCATTATGAGACGCAGAGCAAATTCAAAACATCCTGGAGAGATTAATCAGAATGAAATGAAACCTCATAACTGATGGTCATAACTGCTGCAGGCTAGTGTTGCATTTACTGTAAATATTTGGTAATGCCAAAAATACATTTTGCAGTTTCTCCTCTTCCTCCTCCTCATCATCTCCCTCAACTCCCAAGCCGGCAGTCATGACTCGGCCGTCACTGGTTGGATTCTCCTCCAGCCCTCGCATACCACCATGATTTACAAAAGACAAGACCTGAACAATAAACACAGCTATAAATACAGCCATTATTGCAGAAGTGTGTCACTGGCTTGGCTTCTGGTCTTCGACTCCAACCGCACAGACACGCTGTCTGTTCCTAAGTAGTAAATCATGTAGCATGACTCAATTTGTGCCCTTAAAATAAAAAAAGAAAGAAAGAAAGGGAGAAAACCCAATATACGCCTAATGTCAACACCTGGTTTTATGAGATGCACTGCAAAATTCACAGCTTACTGAAAGTCACCAATCCCAATAAATCTACCCTTGCTAATAACCCTTAATTTCTTATTCTTACGTTTTAACCTGTTCCTTCACTATGTTTTGTACAACTAAATTTCCTGTTCCAAATAATCAACTGAGCTAAAGTTATCAGTCAGTCGTGATTCCTCATACACTGAATATCCCTACAATTGTGGTCTGAGCTTTGTAGGGGACTGACGATATTCCACGGGATGGTGGCTAAAAATGGCTCATTCGAACATTTATTTTCCGACTGTTCTACCGTCGTAATCTGTGACCTGCAGTCTTGTCCAAGCACTGAAATATAAAAAAATGTGCAAGTTCTAACTAACGCACCTAGCCAAATGAGTTCTACTACTTTTTCGCTTATAACGTGTCTTAATTATGATACCTTTCCACAGTTTCGTGTACATTTGTTTGCAGTGAAGTGCCAAGACCGCCCACATCACCTCGGTGATGTCATGGCCCAGATGTAGACCCACGTCGACATCAGATTAGATTAATTAAAGTGAGGAGAGATAATTGTTACGTTATCGTTTCTGAATAGCCTCCATCGTGCATACCAGAATGGATGGTGGATTCAGACTGATACACATTTAGCTGTAGCCCAGTCTCGAAGGTTGCCAAAAAGTACGATAAATGTTTAATTTCAAATGTAAGCATTTAAATCTAGATAGGATTTTACGCTTGTGTATACATACATATAATATACACTTAAAATGTAGTGTAATATTAATAGTAAACCGTGAATTAAATAATCTGTGGAAATTTTAATCTAGAAAATTCATAGACAATTTCAAAAACCTCCCTCTACTCTATCCATGCTCTTTCTGTCACACCAGACACCAGAGAACGCATTAGCTTAAACAAAATCAAACAACGGAGGGACTCGCCAAAAGGCAATTTAAATAAAAATGAAAATTTTCTCAATCTAGCGGTATCTGCAATACTTTTAGGGCGCTTTTGTAATATGCCTCTGAAATACTCTTTAAGGAAAACTGCAGTGGTTCCACCCATTACCCTTGTGTATCCAATAAGGAACCGTGTGCTAAGAAAAACAAATCTTTCCATTGGTCAGGAGACATAGGTTTCAAGGCGCCCCACAGAGAGATACGAGCTCTGTGAATGAAGGGCTTCTGGAAACCGACTCGTCATTACTAGGGCAATGTGGAGCTTGAGTAGCTTCTTTATTACTGACTTTAGGATAGGCAATTGTGCAGAGGCAGTACGTCGACCCTGCCGTTGCCGTTACTAGTAGCCTGATTTAGGAGTCGGCGAATGCAAAGGACACAAAACTTCGTACATTTTAATTCAACGACGCTGAAAATAATGTGAAGAAGTACCATGCGAAGTTCCTAAATCGGACTGAATAGCCTACCTGAGTGGAAGCTGAGAATCGGGGAAAACAGTTTAGTAACTTTTCACCTTGTCTGCGATTTGCGTGTGGCTGAAATCAGTTGGACATTTAATCTAAGAAAGAAGAGGCTTTTTACATGCACACGTTTTGGGACAACTTTTTAAAGTGTGTGCTTCAGTCGCACTATGGAAAAACAAAAGAGCCAATAACCGTTTTACCGCAGAGGTGGCTCTACTATGAAATAAAGGAATGTACTGAGAAGAACGCAGTTCTGGAAAACTTTGTAAACACCCGTAGTTGGTCCTTCAGTAGTTTCTTTTCCCCCAGCAAACTAATTTTTTGGCACCCTCGTACATTCTGCTGGCACTCATTTTTATGTAAAGTCTGAATACTGGTGTTCTATTTGCCTCGTGGAGCCGTCCATTGTTGGACGAACTAAGATAAATTTCTGCGAACTCCCACAGCCTACTTTTTGTCATGGCGGTTTTTAAAACCTCGGACTTGATCCGGACGGTGCGTTGTGTGCTAGCGACTGCTTTCCTGCTGTTTCAGTCGTGTGCGGGCCAGTATCATGGGGAAAAGGGAATTTCCGTGCCAGAACACGGGTTTTGCCAGCCCATCTCTATCCCTCTCTGCACGGACATCGCATATAATCAGACCATCATGCCTAATCTTCTGGGTCACACTAACCAGGAGGACGCTGGATTAGAAGTGCATCAGTTCTACCCGCTGGTCAAGGTACAGTGTTCGCCAGATTTAAAGTTTTTCCTATGCTCTATGTATGCGCCAGTGTGTACGGTGCTTGAGCAGGCCATACCCCCGTGTCGGTCTCTTTGTGAGCGCGCCCGACAGGGCTGTGAGGCGCTGATGAACAAGTTTGGCTTCCAGTGGCCGGAGAGATTGCGCTGCGAAAACTTTCCTGTGCACGGAGCGGGTGAAATCTGCGTGGGACAAAACATGTCCGACGCCGGGAGTCCTACTTCCGACCCTACACCGTACCCACAAGAAGCCTTCACACCGCATTCAAACTTTGACCGACCAAGTCAGCCTTTCACTTGCCCGCTACAACTCACCGTTCCGACTTACCTAAATTACCACTTTCTAGGAGTGAAAGACTGTGGCGCCCCCTGCGAGCACACGCAGCCCCATGGCTTGATGTATTTTCGAGAAGAGGAGGTGAAGTTCGGACGACTCTGGGTCGGTATTTGGTCCATTCTGTGTTGCGTGAGTACCCTTTTCACTGTTCTCACGTATCTGGTTGACATGCGTCGGTTCCGTTACCCAGAGCGTCCCATCATCTTCCTCTCTGGATGTTACTTCATGGTAGCGGTGGCCTACACAGCAGGTTTTCTTTTAGAGGACAAAGTGGTTTGTATTGACAAGTTTCGAGATGACGCTTACAGAACAGTGGCCCAGGGTACAAAGAAAGAAGGCTGCACCATCCTCTTCATGATCCTTTATTTCTTCGGCATGGCCAGCTCTATTTGGTGGGTCATCCTGTCCCTTACCTGGTTTCTCTCAGCTGGGATGAAATGGGGCCATGAAGCCATCGAGGCAAACTCCCAATACTTCCACCTAGCAGCATGGGCAGTGCCCGCCGTTAAGACCATCACCATCCTTGCCATGGGGCAGGTGGATGGTGACCTTCTGACTGGGGTGTGTTACGTGGGCATATACAACGTGGACTCCCTCCGTGGCTTCGTCCTTGCTCCACTCTTCGTTTATCTTTTCATCGGTACGTCCTTTCTCCTGGCTGGGTTCGTTTCGCTGTTCCGTATTCGCACCATTATGAAGCACGACGGAACTAAGACGGAGAAGCTGGAGAAACTGATGGTTCGGATTGGGGTGTTTAGCGTGCTTTACACCGTGCCAGCCACTATAGTCATAGCCTGTTATTTCTATGAGCAGGCTTTCCGTGAGCAGTGGGAGAAAACTTGGCACATGCAAACCTGTAAGCGATTCGCTGTGCCTTGCCCAGCTAACAACTTTGCCCCCATGACGCCAGACTTTACTGTGTTCATGATCAAGTATCTGATGACGATGATTGTTGGAATCACTTCTGGGTTTTGGATCTGGTCTGGAAAAACTCTGCAGTCATGGCGTAGGTTCTACAAACGACTCAGCAACGGTACCCAAGGCGAGACGACAGTGTAATCTCTCTAGAATGGCTCACGAACCCACGGACTGCTGTATAAAAAAAAAAAGAAAAAAAAAAGTTATTGTTCATAGACGGAGCGAAGTTTACCCCAAGTTCTCCATATGGAATCTGAGGTGTTTGTCTCCACATGTATTTTAACCGAGACTTCTATTTTGGGCCCAGATTTTATAAGCAAGAAAAAGACTGTTTTTACGGGGACCCTTTGATTAAAAGAAGAAATCCAAAGAATGTTTTTTAAAATCTCTTTTCAGGAGGAGTTAATGGGTTATGGACTAGTGTGTCACATGTAAAAGATTATTTCGGCAAGAATGGAGCATGAGACGTTGTCATGACGCCTGTGTGTACATTTTAAATAATCATTTTAAAGTTGCTTTTCCCATTAGAGACAAGAGAGATGTGACGTTCTGTCTCAGTGGCCTTAAATGTTTGTTTTTTTTCCTATTTGGTGCCTTACAACGTTTAGCAATATCTGTAGATGTTTTTTTTCTCTCTTTGTTCATTTGACAGAAAAACAGAGTTTGTTTACTCCGTCTCTGAATCACCTGAGTCATTAAAAACATGTAATTAAATTGTTTAGGTCCATGTGTTCTCCTTAGGGAATTACCTGCAGTTTTACACTAGTAAATGTCCTACTCCCTTCTTCAGGCCTGGACAATCACCAAAAACAGGGATGATTGTGGCCTGAATAGGGTTTTAAAAAAATTGAAAGATGCGTTTGTATAGCTGCCAGATTGTGTAAACTGCAACAGAATGCATTTTATGTAAATAACATATTTTTTTGTGCTAAAGACTTTATGTATTTATGAGAAAAGTAATCTTGCTGTCTTTTTTTTTTTTTTTTGGTAACTTGCGATAAGACTTTATTTTTATCTGTACAGTTTCACTGAATAAAAGTGATTAGATTTTTAAAAATCCACTTGTTCATTGCTCAAATTTCTCTTCTTTCTGTTGTGTTCCATCTTTATATAAACCCAATCTTACCACCTATAATTACTGTTCCCAAGCACCAAATTTAGCGTTTTACAAGATTACTGAATTGGGAAACAAAAGTTGAATTTTCATCACTCAATTTTCAGTTCAATAAGAATACAGTAGTTCTGTGCTTGTACGTTACACACTGTCAAAGGGAAACTTCGCGTGTAACCTCGGCTGTGTGTTTCGTAAATCTTTTTTTTGCATAGTCTACGTCAAACAAAGGTCTAATGATCTCATTACATTTCACTATACAAACATCATCTGTGGTTCCGCATGTCTGTATGTGCTTTATTATAAACTAAAAATCAAGAATGCCAAGGACCGCGGAAAGATGATACACGATGGAGTCATAGAGCTAATTCATTTTGCGTTAACCCAAAACCACACATCCCAAACTGCAGCTCTGTGAGTTTAAGCCACCCTCACTTAGAGATGCTGTATTTAGTCCATTTCACATTGGTTAGGTGGTTACCTCCAGTCTAAGAGGCCTGTGGTGCTTGTTGGTTTTTCGAACAACCACAGTATTTTTTCACCTGGAATTCCCCCCCCCCCAATAAATCAACTGCTTGTGAATGCTAATGGTAAAAAACTGCGAGGACTCAAGACCTTGAGAACTGCCCTGCTTGCTTAAGAGAGAAAAGCACACAAAATGTTATGGCTCAAAATTTGTTGAGTGAGGATTTTTTTTCCCCTCTCTCTCTCTCTGCAGCATTCTTATGAAAAGATTCTTGTGCTTGCTAGTGCAGGATCATACATTCCTTCAAAATGAGATTTGAGAGTTTGTACAATACATTTTTATGTGGAATATTAACAACATAACATAAAGTCTTATCCTGGATCCTTGAAATGCACCACAAGACAGTTTTTGGTTCACTGTGAATTGAGGGCTATATCTCCACCTGTTGGCACTAGGTTACAGTAGATACTGCTACATGCCAAATATTCAGTTGGTGGTGTAATTTAGAACATTTGGTCCATACATAAAATTCAACAAAATGTTCTAAATTAGTTATGGGTTTCCTTAAAAGTCTGCACAGACCTATTTGCACAAGCCAGTCCGTTTAATGTGTGTTGAAAAATGATGGTCCATATGGAACTTTTTAAAATTGAAAAGTTTCTTCCAAATAGTGATGTCCTTCAAAGCCGAATACACATGTACATCACTGTTTTGTTGCCTCTGGAAACCTCCACCATATTCTAACTTTAATCTAGGTACAACTGGATATATTTCCACTGTTGGGTTTCTTCCCCAATATAAGATGAGTATTCCAACCACTCCAAAAAATGAACGGAGGAAGGGGTGAAAAACAGTGAGGGAGGGAGAGAGAGAGAGAGAGAGAGAGAGATGGGGAGGGTGGATATACAGAGGAAGAGTAAACATTTCTTTTAGGAGAGAGAAGAAGAGAAAGACAGAGATAAAGCCAGGGCACAATAGCCAATAAAAACAGGAGATAATGAGGGCCTGCGTGAAGTTTGCCACCCTGCTTTGGAGACAACAGGAAGTCCCAAAATGCTTTGAGTCAAATGATGATCCCTTCCCTTCCTTTCAGAGTGAAAGACAACACCTTTTCCATTCTTTACCATGGGAGCTCATCTCTCTGCTTTCTGTTTGTTTTGTTTTAAGGACAGCGTGGGTGTGGCGATTTGTGTGTGTGTGTGTGTATGTATGTGTGTTCAGTAGAAGTTAGTTCTTGGTGGGGGGGGGGGGGGGGTGGAGTGTGTATCCATGTGTAGATGCACTTATCTTCCGAGCCGAGGACTGGCGTCCTGTTTTTGTCCAGTGAGCTACATCATTCAAACAGAGAGATAAAAAAAAAAAGAAGGCAACTGGTCATAGCTATAAATCGCACAGAAAACCCTCATTGCTCTTGAGCAATTCTGAATCCAGTGACATTACGTTCTGTTGGGGTCCGACATCCCCCATGATAAATATCGTTATTGTTTTAAGTTTTTTGGTTAAGGTTTTGTTTTTTTTTCCACATAACGTGACCTATCGGAATCATATACTTCATTCAAACCATGACATGGCGCGTCACCGTAACAGGTTATTTTTCATGGTTCTAGAACGGATCATCAACATTCAAATCACATCTTCTCTCTCTTCATTCGCTTCCCTCTTATTTTTCATATAGGCTGAACAGCTACAAAGAACAGATAGAAAGCATTTGAGTGCCGAGACACTTAAAGCTCTTGGGAGTTGTGAAATTTCAAACATGAGCACTTGTAGTTGAGTCTTAGAGGAACTGTCTGTCAGTTTGACTGACACCGAGCGCTACGTGGAATCTCTCACATGAGTGCAGACTGTCACTCATAAGTTTGCCCACACTTAGACCACACATACACACATTCTCTGACACTTTTCACACAGCTGAACGGTATACTTAATTACAAAGAGATGGCATGAACGATAGAACAAATGAAGGAATGTTTTCTTTAAAAGCACACACCTTAATTCCAAGCTGTCGGTTTTGTTTGCGACCAGGGAAGCAGAAGAGCTCTTGTATTCAGGCTACTGACAGAATGCCTGACAGTCCCTGGAAGTCAGCATTTTAAAGTGTGTTTGGAAGCAAACGTGATTTTTGCGTGAACCAAAACATAGCCGTAAACATTTATACAGAAAACACTACACCCTTAAAATACAAAGTTACAGGGCAAAACTGTCATTATTAAGTTGTTCTGAGAGACAGGCAAAACTTTTATGCCTCGGGGGTCAGGTGAAGGTCCTTTACTACACACGTAGGTACTCCACCATTTTAAACCACAAAAGGTCAGTCACTTCGTCAGGAAAACCTTACGTCTGCATAAACATGTCTGTGGTTATCAGAAGGTTTCATTGAATCATGGAAGACCGAATATGTTTTCCGGAAGAGTCTTTCCCCTGAAGCTCAACTGCATTCATTCAGTTGAAGGGCACATCTGTTTGTTCAGATGTGGATGGTTAATTTCATTTTGAGATCTTTTGGATCCAATCAGTGGGTATACGTAGCTACGGGCAATTACCATTGCAGGCTCCAGGGCTTTAGTGGCCCTTCACAAGATTGTACGTGTGGCCCCACAACGCGGCAAAATCACACATTCTCCACAAAACCGTGGCTGAGTGGATGAACTGACTTATTTACTTGCGGCAACAACCACATAACAAGGTTTACACCACCTTCAAGATTCTACTGTGCTGCTTTTATGGGTTCTCCAAAAAAATCCTCTTTTTTTAATTCCAACGGAATGGAAAATGTATCACACAACTAGAGGATAAACTTAAAATCTAAAGCAACAGTCAACAAATATTACGCATTTCAAGGCACGATAAATAGACATTATGTACGCACACACTGCTGCACGGGGAATAGCATAAAGTATTAAAAATGAACGTGAATGAAAATAAATAAAGTTCTTTTACAATGAAATTCTTAATCAACACACTGAGTGCAAATTAAGTGACACTTGGAAAAAGTACTGTTGCACAATAAAACACTGCCCATTAGATATAGTGTTTGATCACATAAAGAAAAAAAAAAAAACGCTCCTGTCATTTCATAGGAGAAGGCAACAATACTGCAATGTGTTCAGTATACATAGACCTGTTGAAAAAAACACACATACGACTTGCAGTAAAACTGTGTTTCTTTCACCACGGAGGAGGTGTGGCCCCAAATGACCGAACGGTGTGTTTATGTCGGGAACCCGCTCTGGAAATTAAATTGTGATGAATTGTTCGCTCGGTTGATTATGTTATAGACTTACGCTACATTAACACAGCTGTAGTATCAATATGTTTATGTCCTTTCCAAAATAATACATTGAGAACGTCCACATGTGTTCATGTGCTTTCTACAGCAACATGGTTCTGGGGGTGGGGTGGGGTGGGGTGGGGGGGCACCTAGACAAAATGTGTAGCGTTGTCCAACGAGGTCTGCAAAAAAACCATGAAGGGTCTGACTCATCGCTTGTTTTTAGTCTTTAATAGTCTGGAGGATTTTAATATTAGAAACCGTATGGTATATTACTTTTCGGAGTTCTGGAGGCGGAGCTGGGGGGGCGGGGGGGGAAGCATGGCGCTGAAACAAAGAGGCCTGAGAAGAGAAGGGTTTTTTTGGGTCGTGAATTCCAGGATGTCATCTGAGACACAGCCACTGGAATAATGTTCAAGTCTTGCCCCCCCCCCCCCCCCCACCCCTTTGATCCTTATGAGTGTTAATGGTGTGTGCAGCCCTGTAAATTTAACCTGTAATCAAAGGGGCCCAGCGTGCTGTTGGAGCCATAGGTATTTAGTCTTATTACCACGTCGGACACCGTGCCGGTTTTTTTCCATGGAAATTTCAGTCATGACATGGATGTGTGTGTGCCTGTGTGCGTGTGTGCCTGTGTACGTGTATTTTTTCACCAGTATTAAATATGGCGTGTGATGAATTGATGCATACAGGTAAGTTTCTATATTTGTCGAAAGCAGTTTACTGAGCCGACAGTAACCGTTGCCAGAGAACCTGTTGAACATAAGAGAGAGAGAGAGAGAGAGAGCGCGAGTGTGTGTGTGTGTGTGTGTGTGTGTGTGTGTGTGTGTGTGTGAGTGGATGTGTGTGCGTGCGTGTGGTATGTGTTCTGTATTAGTAACATGCCACATCTGAAACAGTAACCGATCAGCAGGTGTGAAATAAGGTGGGAATGGTTGGATGGCATGGCAGCATGACTGCTGGTAAAGCCAAAAACAACACAACATAACAAAAAAAAAAAAAAGACAGTTGGATTCCTCTATATCCTTGAAAACCCCTGAGGGTTCAGTCATCTGTTCTGTCATCCTGCTCATCAACAGAGAAGGAGGAAGGAGGGGTTGGAGGGAAAGACAAACAGAAGATGAGAGAGATTGATGGGAGGTGTTACGTTTGTTGTAATATTATACTCATCCTGTAGTTCTGTGTGCTTTTCTGGTTTCTCCATATGACTGTCTGTTACCGGTGCTTCGCCTAAACTCAGAACTTTGAAACTGAGACATATTCCTACCTTCCAGCACGAATACACAGAATTGGTCTTGACCGGATATTCATTCGTACCGTAGCTTTAGGAAAGAGAGACTGAGGGAGGGAGAGAAAGTTAGAGTAAAGAACATGTTTTCTCCTGTTTGTGTCTTGGCTGGAATCTGCCATGTGTTTAATAAGTTCAGAGGCTTCTGTATTTTCTTGGAGATAACGTTTTCCAAGGTAATATTTCAGAACTCCCTCAGTTTCTCATACAGTGAGCAAGGTGGCACCATATATATATAGGCAATAGGCAATTATTTTTTCTGATTCTACGATAAAGCATTAAATTCCTACCTGTTCTTCACAAAAGACCCATTTTATAAATCCCGCGTCCTACGACACGCCCTGATTTCTCTGCTTTCCCCGATTGAATCTCAAAATCAATACAGCAATAAAACCTTATGATAATGAGTATCATAAATCATCAACAGCATCATAAATGAATCCATTCAAAATGACTCGAACAGTCAACAATGAAACCGCATTGATATACAATCAGAACAACGTGACAGCAGCGTTGCCTGTCTGCCTCTAGGGCTTCAATCCTATCCGTGTCACACAGGTGAGGCTCTCTCTTCGAGCAGTCAGCACACGGAAAAGGTTTCGGGTAACCGCAACACCTTCTATCGGCGCTTGCTCTCTTTCAATCCCGTCCAGATTAAATTGCCCAGAGACGAATCTGATGAATCTGGCACGTAACTGACTGACAAAGCGGGAGACTCCTACCAGCATTGTGCTCTTTCGTGTTCTCCCGTGTTCGCGGTTGTCATAGCAGATGGCTAGAGTATCCCGATCCGCCCGGGTACCTGATATCTTTTTGCTTCCAGACATTCATATGACAAGGGGGGGAGGGGGGGGGGGTTCCCTCATAACTTCCCTGCGTGTCACGAATGCGTTCAGCAGAGGGGCATTTGAGTTCCACATTTTTACTGGGTGAGGTACATGATTTAAGAGCTATGCCTATGGGTCCACAGAAGAGAAGTCAATGGTGAAAAGTGACCAGTGCTTTATAGATACATGCATATGAACAAGGCTATGCTCATATACTGCATAGTAAATGATAACTCTTTCTGCCTGTCGCTATAAGCGCAAAGATTAAACGATAAACGTGCTGAGAAAGGTTCGTTCGCAGTCAAAATTTCTTCGGCTCTCCCCTTTTCTACTTTATGCTCGCTTAATATATAATAGTACTTACACTTAGCCATAGACATGAGCTCATAGTTTCTCCACCCCCACCCCATTTTACTCCACACATATGCACGCACGCAAAACACACACACTCACACACACACACACACACACACACACACATACACGCACGCGTACACACACACGCACACACACACACACACACACACACACACGCATTGACCCTTCCCCCACACTCCTGGTTGGCCCACATCTGGTAGTGTTTAAAGCTTGTGAGGTGGTAGAGAAACTGGATCCCCCCGTTGGGTCCAGCTTTAGTTGAGAGCCTAAAGCCGGTCCGGAGCTCCGCTTGACCAGGCTCTGAGTCATTACACCATCCGAGAGCACTCGAGAGGAGCTCCAACTCCTCCTTTTGCGTACGACTTTTCAACAAAGATGCTGCGAGTGTGACAGAGATCCTGAGTGTGAAGCCACTTAGAGCGTACGGCTTTAGCGGCAATGACAAGCCAGCGCTGTGTTTAGGAGGAACAAAAAAGCTCAGGTTCTCTTAGAGAGAAAGAGAGAGGGAAGGAGAGAGAGAGAGAGAGAGAGAGAGAGAGAGAAAGGGAGAGAGAGAGAGAGAGAGAAAGGGAGAGAGAAAGAGAGAGAGAGAGAAAGGGAGAGAGAAAGAGAGAGAGAGAGATAGAGAGAGAGAGAAAGGGAGAGGGAAAGAGAGAGAGAGAGAGAGAGAGAGAGAGAAAGGGAGAGGGAAAGAGAGAGAGAGAGAGAGAGGGGAAAGAGAGAGAGAGAGAGAGAGAGAGAGAGAGAGTAAAACCAGAGGAATGGTCCCTAAGTAGGGTTGTGTGGGTGTTTTCTCTCTATTCATCTTACTACTCCCACACTCACATCCTGTCTCCTCACTCCTTCTTTTGTTTCTCCACCTCTCTCTCTCGCTGGCTTCTCCCCTTCCTCCTTCCATACTTTCTACTCCATATAGTAGGGCCTTCCTGGAACGAGAGACTCTTTAAATAAACAATCTCTCAGCACAGCTCTATACAGCTACCCCTTCTCTCTCTCTCTCTCTGTATTACACACACACACACACACACACACACAGGGACGTACATACATATACCCAGACATGCAGTTCTGCTACAGGCATTTTTCTCCATAAAAGAAACATAAGTAGCAGAAATTAACACTGTGCGTTTCAGTCACATGAATTTACTTGTATACAAAATACATCTTTCAATATCTCTTCAGGGACATTATGTGGTTAGATAAAGTCACGTTGATTCACAACGTTCAAAATGAAGTACTCATGGGTTTCTCTCACCGGGAGTTTTCACAGAGTGTAAAGTACCAGAGGGTTGTAACATGACTCTTTAATGGCATTGAGATCTCAGATATGGCTGTTGGTTTTTGTGTCCCATTGTGGATTGCCCTTTTTAGGTCACAGGCCTCATATATCGTGTAGGGGAGTTTTCATAATGTGAAGAGTAATTTTCGGAGGGGAGCAGAGCTGGAGAACCGGGTGATCACAAGTAATGAACTGCTGCCATCTTGTGGTCATTTTTGGTACGACTCCAAAACATGTCTTTTCTCTTCGTTTTTTTCCCCCAAGCAATGCTTAACATATCACTTTAAGAGGTGACTGAATTAAAGCAATGAATTTAAAAAAAGCCAATAAATAAGGGTGATAGTCTTTCACCTCTCTTTTTCACTAGGCCATGTACACACTCTGAATAGTGTGTATAAAGTCAAGGTCGCCTATAGGTTTTGGAGGGCAAAGGTCAAAAGAAACAAATACCTCAGAGAGTCTAGAAATGCCTCAAAAAGACTGGGGGCGCAGCGGGCGGGTGGCGGATTCAATGGCTTCCTGTCTGATTACTTCCATGAGAGTATTTTATGTGTATGCGTGTGCATTCCTTGTTTTCCCCTCTTGGGTTTTTAACAGCCGTGGTTCCACCGAATTGAGAAGCATGTCATGCTGTGTAACAAAGCCGCATTTCATTCTTCTTTTCTTTCTGTCCTTCCATCTGTTTATTCCTTTATCGGTCTGTTTCATTTCTATTGTTTAATATCTTCATAGGAAAGAATTCATGGATGGTGTGAAGCTGTGGGAAACTGTGTGTAGTTTTAAAAGACAACACCACAGAGAGAGAGAGTTATTTTATGACACATTTTATTTAAAAAACAAGACAAAAGCAAAATAATATTCTTTCTATGTCCACAAACCATCTGGATCAAAGTCTCTATAATCAGTTTATCACCCCCACCCCCCAAAAAAAACCAACAACAACAAAAAAAAAAATGAATGTGCAGTGATACCATTGCGCGCTCTCGCCCCTAGTCATAGCGTGTTGATGCAAGGTGGCCCTAAATGCTGATCTCAGACCAGTTTTTACCTCATAATTACAAGGATCGGGGGGGGCATAGTAAGCTGTTCCTGTATCAACTGTTAAGATATTTACGTCACCATTTCAAACCACCATACTCCAAAAGGATAAGATATCCAAGATGAGCAATGTTCATTTCAACAGAAGAGGGGCAAAAACACAGACCAAACCTCCATGGAGACAATCTTAACCAGACAGGAAACATGCAATATCCATTGCAATAACCAAGCACCTTTCTTTAAAACCAACGACACACAAACCCTAACATACCTCTTGTACACACACGTGAATTAAGACACAAACACTGTTTTTTTTAACACCATTTATATCTTGACAACATCACACATAAATTAACATACTCTTTAAAAAAACGTTTACAAATTCTACAATATTCATCTCGTGTATAAATTCAAATCTGATTGGCTTCTGTTCACGGAACTGAAGAAACTGGATTGGAAGAGAGGTGCAGTGGTTTCTCAGGCCAGCTAACGGCTCTCAGGGCTCTCAATGGATGAAAAAGTGGGGGAAAAAAAAAAAAAAAATTAAGGAAACAGAAACATAATAGAACAAGCAGAGAATGAAGCTCCTGAGTAAAGCAGTAGAGCTTAAACACAGTGATTCTGAGTTCTTAATACTACATCTACTTGAAATAGTAGAGGGGGACTTTCACTCCAGAAAAAAAAAAAAAGAGAAAGAAAAGAAAAGAAAAAAAAAAAATCTAATGGACCTAAATGGACTGAATCGGCATGGCTGAGTAGAACAAGCCCGTGTGAGAGATGTTTATCTCCCTAACTCCCATATCTGGGGGAGGAGGGGAGGAGAGGGGGTTCAACAGCTGGATTCTCACTAGAGTTTAGGTAAAGGGGAAAAGGAGGGGGTGGGGTATGGGGGTGAGAGTGATGTGTTCTGCTCTTCTGTGAGGAACACCTGGGCTGAGAGAATATGAGAAGACAGTCAGAAGAGAGCTCTGGGCAAAATGTAACATGCCACTTTATCTCTGGTCTTACCCACAGCACACGTTCAGACGGAGTCCAGCAGGGCGAGTGAATGGGGGCGGACCATGCAAAAAAAAAAAAAAAAAAAAAAGAAAAAAAAGAAAGAAAGTATTCAAAAGGCAAAAGGGAAAAAATATGAGGGGTGAGGGGTGAAGTGTGGAGGGGGAGGGGTGTCTGTGAGGCCATCCCTCCTTCCTCACCCCCCGCCCCAAAACACACCCATGGTACCCCCCCCCCCCCTCCACACCAAACCCCCCCCCCCCCCTCGCTCCCAGCGGCAGTCGTGGAGCGTTGTGTCGTTTTGATCCAGATGGTTTTCCCATTTCCTTCTGATAGGAACACAAAAGGAAACTGAAGAGGGAAAAAAAAAATCATACATACAAAATTAAAATAAAAATAAGAGAGAAAAAAATAGAGGTCTAGTCGTTCCAACAGCCGCCAGTCTGTTCCTGGTACACTTCAATGACGTCCTCATCTTCCATTCCCAGCTTTGAGAGAGAA
Source organism: Chanos chanos (assembly GCF_902362185.1). Lineage (NCBI taxonomy): Eukaryota > Metazoa > Chordata > Actinopteri > Gonorynchiformes > Chanidae > Chanos > Chanos chanos. The sequence goes on from NC_044502.1 coordinate 7,963,637, forward strand.
CAAAAAAAAAAAAAAAAGGAGACAAAAGAGAGAGAGATACTGATGATTATCATGAAGGATTAAAATACTTCAGGTTGTTTTTGTCTGTGTATCTCTGAGCCTTGAACTTCTTCAACAGATATCGCATCAAGTTAAGACCGCTGAAAACACACAAGTACCTCTTTGGGAGTTTGGTTGTCTGCAATTCTCTGTCCTTCAAACAGAAACCTTAGAGAATTCATGGGGACACCCTGCAGGAAACACAGCAAAAAAAAAAAATCAGCCAAGTGACACAATGTTTTGTTTACAAAGGAAATGTTTTGATCAAAACATACTGATATGCAACTCTCTCCAAAAATGAGGGAATAAACTTTCTTGGTAACTGTTTGGTCTAAAGAAATGATTTTAGTGGACTGCATTACTGGCTAACATGATATCTCAAGGAATCCCGAGACTGGATCGTTGCAGTTGCATTGTAGAGCACTGCTTCAGGACAATACCATCTTGTTTATGTGTGCTATGACACATGGCGCGTTCACAAGCATTTCAATTTTTATCTGCTGTTCACAGGGTAATGATTTGCTGAGCGATTACATAGCGCTTAACCAGCTCAAAGTCACCAGCACTGTGTTAACTCAGACTTCAGTATATTAAAAAAAAAACCAAAAAAACATACATATATATATATATATATATATATATAAAAGCAAGATTAATTCTGATTCATGCATATCTGCAATGAGTAAAATCAACATGAGGACAGTACTACATCATAACACTATTAAAAACACACCACAGTCCAGACATACGGATCTGTGAACTCAAAGGTAGATTTCCATGCTTTGATACTGAATTGACTGCAGGCTGATGGACGTTACCTGTCTCTGACTGTAGGATTCCTTCAGCTTCTTTAGATGCGTCGTCATTTTCACTTTGAAGTGAATTTCACTGTTGTCCTGCGGAGGTGTGCACACACATATATTAGTTAAGTAGTATCCAGACATTACCTCTGTGCATGCTATCAACTCAACCACACCAACATTCAGACTGACAGTTTATGTCAGCATATGGACGCAAGATAAGTTGAGGTATGTTTTCCCCAACTGCCCCTTGACTTAAAGATTGATGAGAACAATGTTTCTCAAAACGCACATCATTATTAGTTATGTTGCATTAAAAAACATAACAAAAAAAAAAAGGTTGTGTTAAGATGAGCAAAGCGATAGAAACTGCTAAGCTGAAATCCACTGTTCATATCAGCCAATTTCAACAAACGCGTGGTTATTTTGTCAAATATCCTTTAGCGGGTTCAAGTTATGGTGTTTCAGACAAACATTTATGTGGAAACGACATTTGCCAAAAGTCGCAAATTTGTCGCTGTAGTGTCAGCACTTGTCTACCCCCCCCACCTCCACCCACACACACACCCCTTTTCTTTTTTTTAGGGATGAGACATATCCTTATTGATTTTGTGCAGAGTATGTGGTTAGTCAGATGTCTGACTAAGTCTGACTCACTGGTGTGTGTTCGGTGCACAGTTCCTCTTACCTGGCCAATTACTTTCAGTTTGATATACTCCCCATCCTTCTTCTCTCCTCCATCACTTGAAGGTTTGGTCTCCTGTTGCAGGCAAAACAAGAGAGAGTTTCCTTAACATGGAATGTGTCATGTTAGAGTCGTTTCATTCCGAGATAAACAGACATCTATAATTAGCTCAGTGACGAGAAGTCGGCAAAATTGATGGTGTAAAACCTATATGGGTCCAGTGATGTTTTGATTCCAGTTTCTAACCAACAACATGCGCAGTCTCCTCAAAGAAAAAGAACGACGAGAATGATGAAACTGTCGCGCGACGACTGTGTATTTACACGCTTGAACCGTACATCAAATTTACGTCTACTTCGTAGTCAAAGATACAATAGAAATTGTGTCAACATTAGAAGTTTCAGTAAAATGCACATGGAGATTCATCTGCACAGGTAGCTATGTGCACCTTTCTACACTGGTCAAACAACATGATAGCGCGTTAAAGGCCCAAAGAGTCAACACTGACACAATTCTTCGATATGATTGCGCCAAGTGTGAGAACTCAAGAGTCAGGCTCTTGAGTCTAAAAACGAAAGGAAACCGTAGACGTAGTGAACTTTGTTAAAGAGGCCCTTCTGATAGTTAGCAAACATGTTGTACTACAAGCTAGCGAGCAGGCTAACTTTTAAACCTTTCATAATAAAACTCGCGTTTTCTCTCAGACGTTGCGACCAACATGCAGGCTTCATTGTGGGAAACACAAACGACCAGACACCAATTGGGTGATACTTTAACAAAAGAAATAACACAAGTAAGACAAGCGCACTTCACTTAGCATCTGCTAGCAAAACATGACTGCGCCGCAAACAAGTGAGCAGTATGTTAGCTTGCAAGTTAGCTTCTCTGCTAGCCAGAGATTTTTAGCTTGGTAGCTATGATAGCTAATCTAGCTTTCTGGGAAGAGGTTCTGGGCCCTTACAACGCTGGCTATGTAATCTAGCTACTTTCTGTGTTTATTTTAAGTATCAGCATTTTAAACGGTCAGCTCAGCTTACCGTATCTGACATGATACTCCACACTGGACAACCTTTTCTCAGATGAAATTTAATTTACAAACTAATTGTAATGTAGAATGTAGGATATCCCAGCCGAGTCCTCACACTTGCTGCTACACAACCCCCACTAAACAGAATCACTGACCTCATTGGAATAAGGGGCGGGGCGTCCGACGTTCCAGCAAACCTGGCACACGTTGTTTATATCTTCGCACAAAAAATAACTATATACAATTAGTCACATGGGCCATCACTGGCGTTAATGATAGAAATAGGACCAAAAGAGCTCCGACTACTTTGTTGCAAGTCAGACAATTTGGACTCACTGCACCTTGATCAGTTTAGAATTGTATAATATGACAGAAATATTCAATCCTGTAATTTATTAAATGTAGCCAATGACTTTGAGTAACAGATCATTCATATATCTGCTTTATTTGTTCCTCTGATATAGATTAATCTGTTTTACTGGTCAGATAAGGTTATTCATATGATTTCAAATCCAAACCATTTATATCAATTTGTTAAGTTAATTCGTTGAAAAACCCCTCATCGGTGAAAGTCTCGCGACTTTAGAGATCATGCGTCGGCGAGCTTTGTGCGCAGGCGCGTACATTTTTCGACCCGCGTGCTGATTAGGTGCAAGGGCTCTCATGTGGAGAGCCGAATAGTGAATTTAAGGAAACACGAAAGAATAACAAAATGTTAGTCCTGTTCGAGACCGCTGCTGGCTATGCCATTTTCAAAGTAAGTAATGTCCCTTTAGTCTTTTCAACGATATGTTTTATAGTCTAGACATTTTAAAATGATCAGTGAATAAGTAGCCAGTATGCTAACGTTACCTGAGCAGCATAAGTTAGAAAAATTAAAATGGCTATACTTATAAAACTCTCCTCTGCGGTCTTAATCTTCAGGTAAAGGCGTGTAATTTAAACATTTTGTGAAGTAGAATGAAGCGACCTTGTTTTATATTGAACGGAGCTTTAAACGTGGATTAGCTGACGTAAGGCCTGCCTCGCGAAGTCACCACGTTGTAGCTTTGATATAGTGTCAGTATCACATCTCGCCTAAAAGTATTAAAACGTGTTTGGCCAGTGACCCAGTGTGGGTTTATAGAGTGTTTATGCACTAACTAGTCAATTATATTTGCTCTGTGTTCAATGTAACGGTACGTTCATATGTTTGATGTGCTGGCATGCTGGAAGTTGCTCCACATGGTGCCTTACTCCGATAAACGGCTAAGAATCACTACAAACTCGCGACCAATGGTGGTCAATGTGTGTTTTCTCCCACTGGCTGAATTTCTATTTTAAATCCTCGCTGCCTTAACGTGAACGGTTCTATATCTGTGTACAGGAGCAGGGGATGTTGTAATTGGGTTGTCGTGCGTTCAGCTTGTTAACAAAAGTTTTGCTCCCCAAGGTCCTCGATGAGCAGAAACTACAGCAGGTCGACAGCCTGTGGAAGGAGTTTGAAACACCAGAAAAGGCTAATAAAGTGTAGGTGCAATTTTATAATTTTGTCTGATGCATATAGGGTAATTTACTTTCTTTGTGGAGATTCCTGAATTATCCCAAGGGGATGAGTAAAGTATCTATCTGTCTGTCTAGATTGGTCTCTCACTTTATTACATTAAATCTATTTTGTTAAAAATGAATTATCAGTTGTAATTTTCTTTCCTCTTTCAGCCTGAAATTGAAACACTTTGAGAAGTTTCAGGACACAACAGAAGCTTTGGCAGGTACGTTAACATGGAAATACTTTTACAATTTGTGTTCACGCATATACATTGAAGAGAACTGAGCACTTCTCCAGTGCCGTGTTGTCTATGATGCATCTCTGTGTCTGATACAAGCGTGAAGTCATCCAGCAGTAAATTTCGTCACTACCACTGAGACAACAGCACCTCAAACTCTATTATTACAAATCTAACCCCAGCAATAGAAATAAATATTTATTGCGCTTATTAGGCCAAAATTAATGAAGACCACTAACTTCTGTGTCTTTCTGTTCAGCTGCCACTGCATTGGTTGAGGGGAAACTCGGTAAGACTCTGAAGAAAGTTTTGAAGAAAGTGGTGGCCAAAGAAGCCCACGAAGAGCTGGCCATTGCAGATGTAAAACTAGGAGGAATCATCAAGGTGTGGCATCTCATTTAATCATATGACTATTTGGTCATTGTGGAGATTGGCTGGTTATTGTCCAATCATTACCAGACATTATGTGATCACAAGCTGTGATGATTCTGACATTTGTCAGTCCTGAAAACTCCGTGTAGGTTTGTCACTACCTCCTCTGAGCTTGCTGGTCCAAGAGAGAACAGGCTGGTTTTGTTAGTATGTTTGACATATGGCTAAAATGGTTGCTCTGCTGCCCCCTGCAGGACAAACTGAATTTAAGCTGCGTGCACAGCCCTGCTGTGGCAGAGCTGATGAGAGGCATCAGGGGACAGATGGAGGGCCTCATTACTGGCCTGCCGCCCCGAGAGATCAGTGCCATGTCCTTGGGCCTGGCACACAGGTAAGAGATGCGCATGCACACACACACACACTGCTTTATGTACGTATGCTTCTACTCACCATGGAATATGAAGAAAATTGTCATAGTTACACATGCACAGCTCACTTGTTGCCAGTGATTATCTCTTGCTGACTGATCTCTCTGAAGAATTGCAAGCATTCGTCACTACCACTGAGGTAGCAATTATAACAGTAACACACCCGAGGTGTGACACTGTAGAACAACGGAAAGATGCCCATATGTGAAACTTCACTGAATGATTTTTGTTTGTCTTCTCTCTTTGATTCCACTAGTCTCTCTCGCTACAAGCTGAAGTTCAGTCCGGACAAAGTGGACACCATGATTGTTCAAGCCATCTGTAAGCAACTCTCACTTTATACATTTTAAAACTGTGAACTGTGCAAAACTGTAAACAGTTTCGATATACACACACAGCTGGTGTTTTAAACAACTTCTACAACATAAGCTGTGATGTAGGGCATTATCTCAGTGCTAAACAGTTCTTTTTTTTGTTTTTTTTGGGGGGTTTTTTTTTGGTCAGTACTTCAGTTTGACTGCTTAAAACACATGTCAGTGTCATGAATGCATTATTTCTCAGTGTACAGTGTTGTATAACACAGATCTGTTTTTGTCGTGTTTTCTCAGCTCTGCTGGATGATCTGGACAAGGAGCTGAATAACTATATCATGCGCTGCAGAGAATGGTATGGCTGGCATTTCCCTGAGCTGGGAAAAATCGTCACAGACAACCTGGCATATTGTAAGACCGTCCGCAAGATAGGTGAGCAAAAAAAAAAAAGGCAACTCTATTTGGCTGGCTGTTAAGTATGGAATGTTATTTGTGACTTTGGATCTATTCAGGAGCTCCCAATGGTTCATTTCTGTTATTTTCATTCGGACAGTGTAGAGTCTGTTGGCTAAGATGAGTTGTGTTATGTGGTTCTGTGGAGTCGTTTGGAGATCACTCTGCAAGTTAGATTTGGTGTTTCAGTTCAAATGTTCGTTCCGCCCTTGTCGTCGCCAAGGTGACCGGACGAACGTGGCAAGCTCTGACCTCTCGGACATCCTGCCGGAAGAGATCGAGGCAGAGGTCAAACTGGCCGCTGAGATCTCCATGGGAACGGAGGTGTCGGAGGAGGACATTGGGAATATCATGCATCTGTGTGACCAGGTGTGTGTTTGTGCCGTTGATAACCTGTGCAGTGGAAACTGAATGAACAGAGCAGGCATTGACTGGGGGTAGTGATGATGGTTGTCTGTAGTTTAAATGAGTTTTTGGCAAAAGGCCCTTTCACATGAATTAAAATGGCAACTTCATGTACTGTAGTTAAAAGTATGACATTCCCTCCTCAACCCGAATTATATTTAGATAACACGCTATGTGGATGAGTTTAATAACAGTCTATACAGCATTAAAATGAATCACAGAGCCTCACACAATGCTCATAAGATAATGGTGTTATTTTCACCCACAATGGTTTTTTTTTTGTTTTGTTTCATTTTTTTTTTTTTTTTAATCGAGTTTACTTGGTCTCGTCTCCTAGGTGATTGAGATTTCCGATTATCGCGGTCAGCTCTACGATTACCTGAAAAATCGTATGATGGCCATCGCGCCTAATTTGACGGTCTTGGTTGGGGAATTGGTGGGAGCCCGTCTGATCTCTCATGCTGGTGAGTTTGTTTGTTTGTTTGTTTGTTTTGGATGCTCAGTCACTCAGCCCGATTGGTCCAAGCCGTGATGATGACGACTTGATGTCATGTACTGAACACACCGTGTGGGTTTCAAGTCACTACCTCATCTGAGCTCCCGTCGGTCAAAGAACGAGACGGCCACTGTTTTATGTTCTCTACTAAAGCCTTGTGCTGTGTTGCAATGGCCTGTCTCCCCCCCCCCCCTCGCTCGCGTTGGCTAACGTCGTTTCCTCTGGCCCGTTCAGGTTCCCTGCTGAACTTGGCCAAGCACCCGGCGTCCACCGTGCAGATCCTGGGGGCGGAGAAAGCCCTGTTCAGAGCGCTTAAGACCCGTCGGGACACGCCCAAATACGGACTCATCTACCACGCTTCCCTCGTGGGCCAGACCACCGCCAAGAACAAGGGCAAGATCTCCAGGGCGCTGGCGGCCAAGACGGCTCTGGCGACGCGCTACGACGCCCTGGGGGAGGACACCAACGCAGAGATGGGGGCTGAGAACCGAGCCAAGCTGGAGGCTCGACTACGCTTCCTGGAGGAGAAGGGGGTGAGTTCGCAATCGGCTGCGTACGTTTTCGCCGCCGTCGGTCCGCCGTGGTCCATCGCCAACCCAGACCGTTCTGCGAATGAAAGTGCTAAGCAGACAGTGAACTGGTTTGTTTTATTGGGTATACGTACGTGCGGCTTCTTGAAGGCGATTAGCTTGCCTTGGAGGGGACGCATCTGACCCAGATCGGTTTGAAAAGCAGCGTATTTGTATTGGACACACATTTGGAGCTGTAATGTGTAATTAGCGTTTGAATGTCACGGTCACGTTTTCTCAGGCCCTCATGTCCACGGTTCATTTTCTCCCCTCTTAGATTAGACGCATCAGCGGGTCAGGCAAAGCTTTGGCAAGGGCTGATAAATACCAACACAAGAGGTGAGTTTTTGTTTTCCATCATGGCATCATTTAGACAGTCTTCCCCCTTTTTTAATTCTCTCATCCATGTGTTACCCCCCCCCCCCCTCGCCCCCGAAATTAAACACGGTGTTATACAGATGGTTACTGACCCAGTAGAACTTTTGTTGGCTTGCATCTCATAATAAAAACAACTCCGAGATCCTTCTCTAAAACCTGGATAATTGAGAACATTTCCTCAATTCCAAGGGGTTTTGTTTTGCTTTTTTTTTTTTTTTTTTTTTTCCTTTTTCTTTCAGAAGAGGATTAGACCCCATCCTAGACTAAACTTCAATTAAATTGTGATTTCCCTGTCTTAATCCCAGTCAGGAAAAACATTTTTATTTTTTTTTTCTCTCTCCCCCCCCACTCCTTTTGCAGTGACATTAAAGTATACGATCCCTCTGGTGACTCAACGCTTCCCACTGCTTCAAAGAAGAGAAAGATAGAGGAGGTAGAAGAGGCTGTGGAGGAAGAGAAACCAGTGGAGGCCAAAGCCAAGAAAGCAAAGAAGGAGACACCACAGGAAGGTGAGATTCCACATGTTTGTCAATATCCAACATCCCACAAGCTTTCACAGGAACTGTAGCGCGGACTAACTGTTCTCTGTAATGTCTCGAAGAAGCACAAGTGCCGGCCGAAGCGGAAGCGGAAACGGAGACGCCAAAGAAGAAGAAGAAAAAGGATAAGAAGCGTAAGGCTGAGGAGGAGGAGGGAGCAGCAGCAGCAGCCGCCACGGCAGAGGAGGTGACGGAGGAGGCGGCAGAGGCGGCCGCTCCTGCAGAGGAGGTAAGTCTCGCGTGTTGGGGAATGTGTGGGGTTTTTTTTGCTTCATTGTTTACGTGAGAGAGCCGACGGCTTGGCGAGCCAGGTGCTGCTACTACAGTAAGTCTGCCGTGTTTAAGCTGTTCGGCCACGTTTTAAGACTTTTTTTTTGTTGTTGTTGTTGTTGTTCTCTTCACAGACAACAGAAAAGAAAAAGAAGAAAAAGAAAAAGCAGGTCAAGGAAGAGGAGGGAGAGTGAAACAGAACGGACCCCTGTTAGTTTTTCGTTTAGAGACATTTACCAAAATCACGATGGCGCTCTATCCCCTCCGCACGTGCCATTCTTAATTCATGAACTGTATCACATGACCGAAAAAAAAAAAAAAAAGAGAGATATGTTTTGTGAAATGAGATGTGACCAGGTCATGACTGTGTATTGAAAATTTTGCCTAATTCATTTTACATGGAGTGACCACAATTGGGTTTTTTGTTTGGTTTTTTTTGTTTGTTTGTTTTTTGCCCCCCCCCCCCCCCCCCCCTTGTAGTTGGTCAATCTTGCTGTTCTTATCATCTTGTGTATATGTTTGTTTGCATTGTGATTTTTAAAACCGTTTGAACGAGAGAATTAGACTAAACGAAAAGAGTCTTTTTGTTTCAGAGGTCAGTATTTAGTGACCCATTTCTACTGTATATACCTGAAAGCCTTCAGATGCTTCATGAATCTTCTTTCTTTTTTTTTTTTCCTCTTGCTCTCACATCATTAAATCTTTTTATTTCTCTACGTGACGTCTGATCTATCCTTGAATCGTTGAATGTGTGACTTCTACCTGTTTTCGGCAAATTAATTCTGTAACACTGAAGTCAGTCGGCACTCGGGATACGTGGTAGCACTTCCCAGACAGTTTTTATATCTCGTTTCCTCAAGAAAAAGAACCCGATTTCTTTATTAGTTCTGCACAAGAACACCAACACACTTGAATGACTAAATTCCCTAAAAAGTTTTCAACAGAATATTTCTGAGGAAAAAGTATCCCCGTTTTACGTTGCATTCGAGTTTTTGGTGAGAAAGGCATGTTGGGACAGATATTAATTCGTTGCCAAATTAAGACTTAAGCACAGTTCGGGAAGGGAGAGGAACACGCGTTGGAACACGGCACCAGCTTTCCAAACTTTTGGCCACCTCCTCGGACGGAGCCGTCTGCTGGCCCCCTCCGCCGCCGTCAGGACTTTGTACCTTCCTCCCTTGTTCCTCCTCCGTGGCGTTTCAGTCAGGCTTGGTCTTAAACGGGGAATGTGGCCAAAAACACAGCATAAATTCCCCCCAGCCATCAGCGTGTACCGCTCATAATGAGCTGGAGATAGAAGAGCTATTTTAATTATCTCTTTCTAAAAAGGAACTCGGAGGAATCTGGCATGCTCAATTGCACCTACGTGGAAAATACACAACCAGTTTCAACTCCCCCCACGCTTTCAGTCATTTGTAAATTATTAGATTTTTATTGCTCCGGCAAAAATTGTAACTTGGTCTCACAATATTTAGGGTGCAGTTTCAGGGAACAATGGTAAAAAAAAAAAATATGAAGGATAATATGTTGTGACCATTCTAGGATGCGGAATTTTCTCTTCTCTTACCGATTAGGTACAATTTCTTTCATCTACCATATGTCACGGGTGCAAAGAGGGGTACACAAAAAAAGTAACAAAAACAAACGTGTCAACGTGAGTGGTTCTAGATTATTCATTATATTAAGAAATGAATGGATAACTGGTAATGTAACGGGTAATTAGCAGAACTCTTGTCAGAGACTGTTTAAAAAAAATATATCATCTCGCGCTAATCCCCGTGTCCACTTAATCATTTACATCTGTATTTGGCTACACACTTTCTTAACCTTAATTGGCCAGAATATAGTGCGCTGCCTGTCTGAAATACTCACATAGCTTTTCAGTAACTATTTGGCTCCGTACTTTTTTGTCTAACCCTTGCCATAGTAGCATGGTTCTCTCCGGTTCAGTTTGGACATTAATATGAGAGAAAAAGAGTTTTATCTGGCAGCCAGACAGATTTATACAGTTAGCCTTGACCAATGCCCCTTTCCTAGTGGACTACGGCCCATTTTGTGCAGGGAGTATATCTGCATTTTGGTTGAAGATCACTGAAGATGGCCGTTGTCCCAAATGTCTATCTACAATGAGAGAGAGCACCATGAGAAATAATTGTTATGGAATAGTCTTTGGTAATTACGCTTAAACGATGGCTGAATGATTTATGTCTCCTGTATATTGAACTGTCAGTGATTGGATTACTAAATCACAGAAGAACTTTGATTAAATGTACAAACTGTGGAGCCGTACTATGTTTCACTGGAGCAACTTACAAATACAAGGATTTATTCTGGAGGAGGTACACGCTTTTAGCAGTGTAATTGCACTTTGTTTGAATGTGATTAAAGAGTGTATATGTGGAAACATGTGTGACTGAGAGGATATGGAGCGCTGTGTTGAAAATGTAGATGCCAAGACTTCCCACAACAAACACCTCCCTTACTGCTGAACAAGACATCAATTCACTCCCATTCAGAACAAAAACAAGCACATTTTTCCCCCAAACAGTCCAAGCTTAAGCGATGAGAGCGAGAGAGAGAGAGAGCGAGAGATTCGCTAGGTATTTTGTTTGACTAAGACATTCAGCGCAGTCTGTTTGCCAAGCATTACGTGTTTCTTGAGTGAAAAGCAACAGTTTTGAACTTTAGATTAGGTAGTCTATAGTATAATGTATCTAGTGTCCACTGTTAAGAAAGTATTGTTGGGTTATTCCCAGCATCGCTGATTTAAAATCCCTCGGTATTTGGTTCTGTAATAAGTTTGAATATTGAATAAGTTTGAATAATATTATTATAGACCTTGGTTAAACACATGGTCCATTTGTCTGTCATTTACCCCTTTAAGAAATGCAATGGCCTTTTTCCGTTACAAATGGATTTACACATCTGCATGTACAGAAATGTGATACATATTAATGATATGTCAGATTTTACTGGTCTTCCAACGTCATTCATTCTCCACTGATGTTAGGGGCTGGGATCAGTTGTCGAGAGTCATCCTGATTGGCCTGAGCGCCTGTCAGTAGCTCTCCCACACTTCCACAATAAAGCAAAGAGCGCATTGGCCATTTCTGCAAAGGAAGATATTTCTAGTAATAATAATTGAACGGTGGCTAAATGATATTTTAATACGCAGCAATTACAACAACAATTTATAAAAGCACAAATATGGGATGCTATGTTAAACATGTCTGCTAAAGCCTGGCACATTTAAATGACATTTATTATCTTTATATATTTATTATATTAAACTAATATATATTATATTAAAAAATTAGATTTTATGAGTTCAACAAGGTTTCCCAAATCTGTTCCCTTAACAGGTTAATACATAGAATTCAGCATTAATGTCTGATTTACCTTGACCGGGTGCAGGTAGCCTTCAGCTCGCTGGGGTAAAGTGAGATCATTCAGGGTCCCTGCCTGGTCCAGTGTCTCTGTGAGGTGAGCGATGTAGTTGGTGGCCAGGACCAGTACGTCCAGTTTAGAGAGCTTGGTGTCTCGGGGGACAGAAGGCAAGGCAGCCTGGAGACTATGGAAGGCCTGACGCAGGTTCCGAACCCGACTTCTCTCTCTCGCTGCGTTCTCTGGAGAGTTCTGGGTCTTCACTCCCCTTACCTGTATTTCCGATCAAACACACAGGAAAGATGATTGATAATAGAAAAACAAAATCCAAAACTGCTTCCATTACAAACAGTGAACCTGCATTTATATAGCTTAAAATCCCTAACAAGCATTCATATATGTGTGCTATAAGTGGTCAGTTTCTTAGTATTCACATGAGATTATTCCTCTCTGACGTGTACGAGAATTTCATTGGGAACTATATCATAATTGTTCATTTTTATTCATTTATTGGATTAAGATCAACTTTTTATTTAGATTCACAAAATTAGAGAGACAGATGTTTAAAGATGAGTAAAGCCTTTGAAAGCTTCTGATGATATCATCTGATGTGGTAACGTTCACTAATTTCATTTGGTGTATATGTCAGAAAACATGTGGTTATTGCATGCCAATATTTCACCTGTGATAATATAAGGCAATAAAAAAGTAGTTATAATTTACTTTGTTCGGTAGGTTCTCAGTATTTTACCTAACATTTTTAGACATGTTTAGTGATATAGACTCTCTACCTCACCCTCTTTCTCTCTTGAACACAACATACTCACTTAACGAACGTGGTGGGGTATCTTTACAGGTGACCACCGGGGCAGTAAGACTTGGAGGACTGTTAGTCAGTTAGGGACATTCATAAAAGTTCAAGAATTTTCCAGATTTTCCAGAACAAAACAAAGAATGTATGAAATATCTTAGAAGTGTTATCATGGATATGCGGTAGCGACAGAGCGATTCATTCTTTGAAGAAGAGATGTCAGCGTCTTTTCTGAATATAATTAAATGTCCGTCAACAGCTTGTGTCTCTGTGGTACACTCCGACTCTCTGTTCAGTTGACCCCGTTATGCCGTCAGAGGTCTTTCACCCTCTACCCATGGTATTAAATCTTTTCATTTAAGAATGGTTTTTAAGGGATGATGAAAATTCCCAACATGTCCCAATTTACATACACCCAATACGTTATTCTGTCCAAAGTAACTGCACAGATACACTGTCACAATGTTACAATGTTCTAACTGTGACTCACATATCACCTTTACATAACTGTAAGTCCATTATTCATAATCATTACGGGATAACGTAGAAATATCCACATAGTTTGGTCAGGACAAAGTTCTAGAGTGGGAGCTACAGTTTATAGGTTGAACAGGCTCACCCATGTCTTCGTATCCCTGCGCGTCGACTTCTTAACACAACCCTGTGCCCGCCTTGGAGAGTGAGTCAGAGCGGGTGATGTTTCTGCAGCCATCCTGCCCCGCTCTCCTGGCACCAGCATTGACTCCTCAATGACTCTCTTATCCATGAGTGTCTTTCGGTGAGCCCGCTCAATTGACCGCGGTTTCCTACAGCGATGGCCAAGCCTCGCTCACGAGCTATATGAGAGGACTCTTCTCCTCTGTCTCTCTCTCTCTCTCTCTCTCTCTTTCTCTCTCTCCTCCGCCCCAGAGGTCCTGTGTTCTTCTCGCTCAGTTCCGTCTTCCTCCCCTTGCCTTATCTGGTGAGGTAACATGGGGATCTTCAAGCGGGCCTGTTATCTTGCGTTCTGCCTCCCCCGGGTGTACGCTGCCAAGGGAGCAGCCACAGGGGAGTGGTAGGGGTGTCCCCGAGGTGGGGCGGGGGGCTTGGGAAAAGCTAGGGGGGCCCCTCCTGCAGCTGCGGTCCCATCCCAGACACGGCCTTGACTGCTGACCCTTGCGAACACAGTGACCTCAAGATGACAATGTCATGTGGTTGACTGTGCTAAGAGGCTGGATTCTGATCCAGACTTGACTCCATTAATTATCATATTTTAACCACTAGTTATATCCGAGGGTCTTTCCAATTACCAGAAGCAATACCTAAAACAATTATGAAACCAAAATGAATAAAAACTTATGAGCAGACCAAACATACCGGTGTTTTAAACTGGAATTACATCAGATGATAAAACTAGATAATTAAGATGTACATAAATCTGTGACAGACCTGGATCAAATTAGGGTTAGATATAAGGTTACAGATTTAAGATGTAAGAGCCTTCTTCATTTCTCCTATTACCAGTTATACAGGTTCATGAAAGAGGGTTTCCGAACCATGGTCTGCTGTTTCAAAGACATAAAAGTAACATAGACCAGCCTGGTCTGATTAAGAGAAACAAAAAGTAAGTGCATATTTTTCACCATTTCGGACAAAAGATTTGCTGTGGAGGCACTAGACTTGCTCTTCCCTCTGCTCTGATTTATTGATATAATAGAGGTGAATCATGCCAAAATTGGCGGCCTAAAATGCATCTGGTTTGAAACGAGCTTAACTGTGTGGGTTATGTTTGCAGGAATGACATATGAGCGACTTTTATCACTCGAGTGGTCAGTGGGTTCCAAGGAATGTATGAATATAGACCAAAGTTCCTCTGCTGTTTCACAATAGTCCATGCACTGTGGGAAATTTTTTTTTTTTTTGGCAAAACCGGGGTAGACATGGAGGACCAATAGTTGCAACTCAAACAGGAGGAAAATAAGTTTTTTTCTGTCTGACCTGTTATATGAAAGTATTACAGAAACACATTTCACAACAGTTCCATAACATATTATGCCCTTTGTACTTTGTTACTTTCCTGACTTGGGGGGGCTTTGGTAGGGTTTCAGTCGCGTTGTGAATACAATATGATCAATGCAGGCCAGAGTCGGTCATTCTCTGTAGCCACTGTGTAGGCTATAAACCGATTCAATATATTCGTTTTTAAATGTCCATTAGGCATTTTAGTATCTTCTGTCGCTGGCTGGTTGTGAAAACTAAATGTGATATGTTTTAGAGTTGTCAAATTTTTAAACCCGAGGTCATGTTAGACTTAGAAATCTTCACTTGCTTTAGGAATAAAAAAATGTCCATGGAATTCTGTACCCGATGTTGTACCCGTCTGTCTTCAGCCATCAAACTGTCATTTAGCGCCGGCGCGCAGACATTACTAGCAAGTTACTGTTTGAAATCGATGTCTCGGTAGCCGACAGTCATGTCTCTTACCTCACACGCACTTACATTTGAACCACATGGTTTTCTAGGGTACTGAATGTGCCTACCTTTTCCAGCTATTTAACAACTGCATTACCTTAACTGTTTTATGAGGAATTTGGAGAAAACAAGCAATTTAAACAAGTAAAATGTCACAATTACAAGCGAGGTTCTTCACGGAGAACAAAAAGTAAGTGGTTTTGGTTTAAGTTTCGTAATAGTAGTTGCCTTCTTTCTGTTAGCAATTTAGCGGGGTTGCGCTATGTAAAAGATGTAACTAGCTACCTAGCTAGGATGTGTTGATATCTTCCTCGAATTACTGCGAGTCGAATCACAGTTGTACTAACTATATGTTCTTGAACCCTATTTATACATGCAGTCCAGGCAGGCGTATCTAGCCAAAGTAGAAAGTTGTCAGTGTTGTTGCCTCCTCTAAGTTTGAGGGACCTTATATCAGTCCAAACGATACGCATGAAGTATTCTGCAGGGATGCGTTATATCTTGAGGAAACATAATTTACGTTAATGGTGACATTTCCAGATATGCCGTAGACGATGTGCCGTTCTCCATCCCCGCCGCGTCGGAGGTGTCGGAACTCAGCAACATCATCAACAAATTGCTTGAAGCTAAGAACGGTGAGTCCAGTCACTGCCTTACTTTGTATCATGCCATTGCGTCCGTCATGAGGTTATGTCTGTCGTGTTTAACTATCATCAGCGAGTGATCAACTACTTTTTTCAACAGTTGATTTAACTGTTTGAGCCTGTGTTTCATGTACAACCACTGACTCAAGTAAAAGTGCGTAATAATGTTAACGACGGTAATGTTTTCAATATTAGAGGATCACAAGCATGTGGAGTTTGACTTTTTGGTCCGAGGGCAATTCCTTCGAGCTTCATTGGCCGGTCACATGGAAACAGAGGGGATCTCAACGGTATGCGTCCAAATGTTCTCTCATACCATTGACCTACCCATGTAGTGTATTATAAGTTACAGGTTCATCATGTCTCTCTTCCCTAATGGCTTGTCTGTAATGTATCTGAGAATCTGTGTCTATGTGTGTGTTGCAGGAAGAGGTGGTGGAGATTGAATATGTGGAAAAGTTCACAGCCCCTCAACCCGAGGAGTGTGTAATGCATGATGACTGGATCAGCTCAGTGGAAGCAGACTCAGAATGGTGAGGCAAAAGAAAGGTTGGACAGAGTAAATAAATGAAAATATCCAAACCTTCTTTTAGCTCAACTTAAAAAAAAAAAAGAAAGAAAAAGAGAAAAAAAAAACTTGTCTGTCGTTCCACCAGCACGGCTGTGCCGTGCGGCACCTGTTCCAGAATGGGACGTCTGAGTGACTGCTAATGTATGTCATCTCCTCTGGCCAGGATTTTGACAGGGTCATATGATAAGACTGCACGGATCTGGTCTCTGGAGGGAAAAGCAATGATGACAGTGGCTGGCCACTCAGATGTGGTGAAGGACGTCGCGTGGATCAAGAGGGGTAAGGGATCTGGACATTTACAGTGGTGAAATTTCAGCGCTTGAAACGGACAGCCTTGTGTGCTGCGTTAGTTTTGCCAGCTCTTTTCCGGTTCTCCTGACTGTTGCGGTTCTCTCTCTTTTTCTTTTTCTTTTGTTTTTCTGTTCCACAGATGGGCTCAGTTCCCTGCTACTCACAGCCTCTCTAGACCAGACCATTCTCCTGTGGGATTGGAACTCGGAGCAGAACAAAGTCAAGGCGCGGCACTGCTGTCGCGGCCATGCAGGGAGTGTGGACGCTATTGCTGTTGACCCTACGCGAACTAAGGTTTGTGTGTGTTTGTATGTGTGTCTGAGAGAGAGAGAGAGAGAGAGAGAGAGAGAGGGAGAGAGAGAGAGCAAGGCTAAGCAAATGTTTAGAAAGGCAAATGAAAACAGTAGGAGACGCTAAGATGCGCTCAGATGCAGAGGGATCCCAAAACATCTCTCCATTGTTAATGTCTTTGAATTCCCAGGCTGCTTGCCATTGTGGAATTCAGCAACGACAGCTGAAAAGCTTTACTGAAGGTCAGCTGTAGTTTGTTGGCATGTACTGGTTGCCGTGTATCAGCGAGGCCTTAATGATACTTGTTTTTGTTTGTTTTTCATTTGATTGTTTTTTTTTTTTTACTTTACATTCTTTTTTTTTTTTTCATCTCCTTTAGTTTTGCAGTGGCTCTTGGGACAAAATGCTAAAGATCTGGTCAGCAGGTGGGTTAAGCGATGTTTTTTTTGAGTGGCAGCCTATTGTTTGATAGGGTCTGAAGGCTAATGACTGCTGCCTTTGGATTTTTCTTTTCTTTTTTTTTTCAGTCCCTACGGAAGAAGAGGAAGAGATTGAAGAACCAAACAGACCTCGGAAAAAACAGAAAACCGAACAGCTTGGTCTGACACGGGTAGGAACCATTTAGTAAATTATGAATTGAATAAACACTCCGAAAAATATATCCTCAGAGTCTCGCAGTGCATTCTGACAAGGCCAGTCTAAGTGTTTAAATTCCCCGTCATGTTTGAACAAATGATCAAATCGAGTTACTTCAAAACATAACCTGTCTCGAGGTATTTCCTTCTGTAAAGTCTGACTTTTGTCTTATGTCTCCCTCCTCAGACCCCACTGCTTACACTGTCAGGACATGGTGAGGCTGTGTCGTCTGTTCTCTGGATAGACGCTGAGGAGCTGTGCAGTGCATCCTGGGACCACACCATCCGTTTATGGGACGCAGAGACTGGTGGACTGAAGAGCACGTTGGTGAGTGGCGCCCATCTCAACCAACCACAGCCTCTCTGTATTTTTAGCTTCAACCCAGTGAAGTGAGGTCTAATTTCTTTTGATCGTTTGACCAGCCAACTCAGACAGTCTATGTAGTTCTGGTGATGGATCTAGCGGATTGATTCGTATTGATTCGGTCATTTAATTGATCAGTGGATAAACTGACTGACTTGTTGTTATGCAGACGGGCAGTAAGGTGTTTAACTGCGTCTCCTACTCTCCGCTGTGCCGTCGCCTGGCAACTGGCAGCACGGACAGACACATCCGCTTGTGGGACCCACGCTCAAAAGGTGACCACTGGAATACTCCTAAAACAGTGCCTAGACACACACACACACACATGAGGAACAAAGAAGCAAGACAGTCAGCAAATGTAATGTCTTGTCCATATTCCAGAGAAGAAAAGATTATAGATCACACTCAGTCTTAAACTATAATGAAAAGCCTATGCCTCTACACACAGGTGTGGTTTTTTTTTTTTCAGCAGTTATTTTTTTTCAAACGATATATTTTTTCATCTCTCTCTCTCTCTCTCTCCCGCTCTCTCTCTCTCTGTCTCTCTCTCTTTCTCTCCCTCTCTCTCTCTCTCTCTCTTTCTCTCCCTCTCTCTCTCTCTCACAGATGGTTCTCTTGTCCTCCTGTCGCTCACATCTCACACTGGTTGGGTAACGGCGGTCCGATGGGCTCCTTCCCATGACCGGCAGTTGGTGTCAGGTTCTCTGGACAACGTGGTCAAACTGTGGGACACCAGGAGGTGTGGACCACTCCCATCTTCTTCTTTTTTTTTTTTTTTCCTTTTTTTAATTTGAATAACTTTCTTTGTGTTGAATGACACTTTTGAGTGTCACTGTTGTTGGTTTTCGTTAGAGTCCATTCATCAGATAATAAATAATAATAATAATAATAATGGTAAGTAAAACACATTTGTCATTTATCGTTTCTGTTTGTTCTCTTGAATGCAGTTGTAAGGCTCCGTTGTATGATCTAGCGGCCCATGAGGATAAGGTGATGTGTGTTGATTGGACAGAGAGCGGGGTAAGACACTTTTTTACATGTGGTCAGCAGTTGGCCAGATGGCTCCTCACATTTGTGACACCCCCCCCCCTTTTTTTTTTAAATGATATGTTTAGTATATTTCCTTTCTCAAGCTAACAACATCTTCTCTTTTTTTAATTTCTTCTACTTCACTCTCTTTTTTTGCAGTTAATACTCAGTGGAGGAGCTGATAACAAGCTGTACACGTACAGATATTCTGCTTACACATCTGATGCAGGAGCCTAAGACACATTGTAAACTATGGTTATCATGGCAACACAGGAACAGCATCATGGCAACACCAGAACAGGAACACAGTTGATACACTATCACAGCTACATAACAGAGCAAAGATATGATGTTGGCAAGAACTGCTATTCAGGAAAGAAGACTCCTATTCAGGACAGAAGACTTAAAAATCCACCGTGGTTGTTTTGTTCAAGTTTTGTGTTAAAATGTTTTTTTTTTTTCTTTTCTTTCTTTTTTTTTTTTTTTAGAGATTCAATCTAGTTGGCTCTGTTAAGTGTGTTTGTTATTTTGAACATGTTTTCTGTACCTTGGAAACTGTATTTTACTTAACCCAAGTAAAGTTTTGTCTATGTCTTAAAAAGCCTGGTTCGTCCTCTGCATGATATGTTTTAATAGTGTCGGTCTCTCATTTTGTAAGGATTGTCCGACATGCTTTTTTTGCATAAAATCCTTTTACTTTGTAGCCTACATTTTGGAATTCACAGCAAACGTTATATAATATTATAAAATTATGCTGTAAAATTATTTAGTCGTTATTTCTGTTAAGAAAATTGTTTAAATTCATGCTAAAATCCACCATTTTTAATTTCTAATATCACCATATATTTAAACGTCACAATTTTAGTTCAATGTGAATTTCCAAGTTTGCGTGTGCACAAGATAAAGGAATGTGTTGAACAACACGCCCATATGGCAACGTTTTTGCGTCTCAGTTGAAGAACTTTTATGCGGTTTTTGTTGATCCGGAAGTACTACAAATGGTGTTTTGCCGAAGCCACCACACAGTGACAACAATGGCCGCTAGGGCTCATGCGTGTTATAGAGAGCACCGTTGACCTGCGTCGTTTGTCGACGAAATGTGTGTTTCAGATCATCAGGTCAGCTATAGCAATAACTAGAATTAGTTGTCTTTTTGGTGAACACCATGGGTAAAAAGGATAAGGCGGATCGGGGTAAGTAAAGCACGTACATTACGTATGCCCAACTTCAGTTGACTGAGTGTGTAGCAATACAGGACTTCTTAAGCATGACTACCCAACTAATGATGGACCTACAGCGGTATTCAAGAGCTGAACCGCTTGTTGGGAATTAAAATAAGCTCACAATCTCACCGGAAAGATAAGAGATAGTCGATTTTGTCATCCATCGGGATTATCCATAAATTCGAAAAATTTCCGTCCTTCCGCACACCATGGAAGCCTTAACAATGTGCACAGAAATATATAACAAGTTAAGAAGAAGTCTTGACATTGTCGAAAGACTCTTATTAATGTCGGCTGTCAATCTGTCGCTTATCATCGCAGACATCAGTTATTGTAATATGTCATAATAACCTGACACTCTTCCCGTCTCCAGACAAGAAGTCCAAGAAACGGTATTATGAAGAGGATGACGATGAGGAAGAAGCGATGGGCAGCGAGTCGCAGGAGGCCATTCCTGCCGCAGCGGGGAAACAGGTGGACGAATCTGCCACAAAAACTGACGAGTACGGAGCTAAGGATTACCGCTTGCAAATGATCCTGAAGAACGATCACTCCTCGCGACCTCTTTGGGTGGTAAGGCTGAAGAGGAGCAATGACGTGGAATCATGTCCTAACTATCTCTTAAGATCTTTGCCAGTCTGTTTTCAAAGCTGAGTGGCTGAATAATGTATGTAAGAAAAAAAAAGTTAAGTCATTTTTAGCAAGGAGTAATAATTCTTAGCTATCTCCAGGATATATATATATTACAAGAGATCCCATATTAAGATCTATATACATTGGTTTCATCATGTGTACTTCCACACAGAAAAATAACCTGTCAGTATGAACTCAGATTCAACATCTCTCTCTCTCTCTCTCTCTCTCTCAGGCCCCTGATGGTCATATCTTTCTGGAGGCATTCTCCCCAGTGTATAAGTATGCACAGGACTTCTTGGTGGCCATCGCTGAGCCAGTGTGTAGACCCACTCACGTCCACGAGTACAAACTGACAGCGTACTCTCTGTACGCTGCAGTGAGTGTGGGACTGCAGACTTCTGACATCATAGAGTACCTCCAGAAACTCAGCAAAACTTCGGTGCCTGACGGCATTATACAGTTCATTAAGGTGGGTTTGAGTGAGACTTCATGTTTACTCTGTAGGATACGAGTCTTGTAGTCTTGTATTCTTAAACTGATCTGTATTTTCAGACTTAACATTTTCATGTCTCCCTGGTCTCTTCCAGCTGTGTACTGTGAGCTATGGGAAAGTCAAACTGGTGTTGAAGCACAACAGGTCAGTTTGCTCCATATTTAGACAGTTATTAAAGCTAGCACTAACTCAGAATTTATTATTCTGACACTGGAAAATCCTGGCTTTTTTTTTTCCCCTGGGGCACCAGTGAAGTTTCTGATTAAGGCCCCTTTAGGACTATTTAAGGTGTATTATTGAGACTGCGTGTCTTGTGTCTCCTGCGTTAGGTATTTTGTGGAGAGTGCGTTTCCTGATGTCATTCAGAGGCTGCTGCAGGACGCAGTGATCCGTGACTGTCGCCTTCGCTCCGCTGAGGGGGGGGAGACGGAGCTCATCACTGAGATCATCTCCAGCAAACCAGCTGTAATGTCACGCAAACACACACACGCACACACACACACACACACACAAATATGAAAATACACCTCGCTGCCCAACACAGAAGTTGGATGTCACACGAATAACATGGGGCCTCATTCACCAACCGTTCTTAAGAGGAAAATTTGTTCTTAAAACCCACTTGCGCAGTTTTCTGACATTCGCCAATGTTTTCTCATTTGAGATTTGTTCTTACGTAAGGACAGGATCTACGCGCACTCAAGAGCATGCTTACGCACATTTGAGCGCTGACGTATTTGTGCGGAATAATTGTTTATTGCGTTTTCTTCAGTTCTACAGTTGTATAATATAGGACTTAAATTACTAAATAAATAAATTATTATTTATCATTTATAATATTTTTGATAATTATTGTCACTATTTTAAATCATTATGGTCTTTTAACATAAATAAACACTACACTAACACTTCATGTAACACTCCAAAATGTAATGCATATTTATTCACACTTTTGTACAATGAACAAAAAGAGCAATATGAGAATATAACAGTTGATGGAGACTGTGATAAGTGAGCAGTAGTTTTACATACACTATGGGTTATCCCATCTGAAATCAGCCAGGTTGTAAAGCAGGTGTGTGAGAATCAGTCAGTTTACTTTTACATATGGATAAATATTATGATGCCTGGAAAGAGCAGACGCAGCGATTGTAGCCTTCGCTCCTGTCTGCTACTGTA
The DNA here is from genome assembly GCF_902362185.1 of Chanos chanos. NCBI lineage: Eukaryota > Metazoa > Chordata > Actinopteri > Gonorynchiformes > Chanidae > Chanos > Chanos chanos. The sequence goes on from NC_044502.1 coordinate 7,986,177, forward strand.
TGCGCGTTGTAGTGAGCCCTTAAAGTGGGAACAGAAGTCAAGCTACTTGTTGGTTGTTAGAAAAGAACTCAGAATTACGAGAAATAAAGTCAGAATTGCGAGGGAGGGGGGAAAGGCGGAATTGTGAGAAAAAAGGCAGAATTGTGAGAGATAAAGTCGGAATTCCGAGGAGAAATAAAATCAGAATTGTGAGAAATAAAGTCAGAATTCCGAGCATTAAGTCGGATTTGTGAGAAACAAAATCGAAATTCCGTGAAATGAAGTAGCCATTAAGCAAACGTTTTTTTTAATGTTGCCGAAACGGGCTTCCATAGATTTCTGCGTGTGTACATGACCCTGCAGTCTCGTGCCCTCTTTTTATGGGGACTGGCAGGGCGTTTACTCATGCTAATTAGGAACAACTAGCACGTGCTTTCAGTTTACGATGAAAATGGGATTCATCATTATAAGAACAAAGATGCGAACAATTCTGCGGTTTAAGAACACGTCATGAATCTGAGGTAGAGTTTTTCTTCTGAGCTTTCCCAAGAACAAATTTAAGAAAAAACTTAGGAAGGTATTGGTGAATGAGGCCCATAGACTCTACAGAGACACATTTTACAGTAATGCAAATCCACTTTCTTACTCAGGGACTAGTTGATTTTAATGGTTTTGTTACTCTGGGGTTAGTTGATTTTAATGATTTGGTTACTCTGGGGTTGGTTGATTTTAATAGTTTTGTTGCTCTGGGGTTTGTTGATTTTAATGGCTTTGTTACTCTGGGGTTAGGTTATTTTAATAGCTTTATGTTTCTGGGATTACTTGATTTTAATGGTTTTATTACTTTAGGGTTAGCTGATTTTAATGGCTTTGTTACTCTGGAGTTAGGTTATTTTAATGGCTTTGTATCTGTAGGGTTGGATGATTTTAATGGCTTTGTTGCCATTTATTGCATGGGTATCAGTGAATATTTAGGCTATCGTCAGGCATTCCAAATGAAACTACTGCAGTACTTACCTCTGACTCGTACTGTTCATTAAAATGTGTCGTTCCTGGCTTTTCCAGATCAGCAAATCACAACAGGACAATGGGGGTCCTTCTACATCCCAGCCTGGCGATGGCCCTCGCTCGGGCTCCCAGGTCCCTGAGGACATATTTAGCTACTACGAACAGATGGACAAAGAGGAAGAGGAAGAAGAGGAAACACAGACTGTCTCCTTTGAAATTCGGCAGGTTTGTGTGCTTAACAAAGTGTACAGACACATGTGTGATCAAGGTGGAGAACCTAAATGTAAGAGGGTAAACAGACACCCTCAAGACAGTGACACACATACAGACACATGCTGCTTAAGGCTCAGGGCAGGGTTGAATTCAGAGAGGGACAGACTTTTCTCTCCACTCATTCTCCACTTCTGCCCCCCCCCCCCAGGAAATGATTGAGGAGCTGCAGAAGCGTTGTATTCAGCTGGAGTACCCACTGCTGGCCGAGTACGACTTCCGTAACGACACGGTCAACCCAGACATTAACATGGATCTGAAACCCACGGCTGTGCTGCGACCGTACCAGGAGAAGAGCCTTAGGAAGATGTTCGGTAACGGGAGAGCCCGTTCTGGCGTGATTGTTCTGCCCTGCGGTGAGAGCTTTATGGTTATTAACCCAGTTATTATGAGTCCTCTACGTCATCCATGACATATGCGTAACCATGGTGTCACAACACTCGTTTCAGATTAGCAGCATGTGGATACACATTGTAGTCAAGAACTGAAATGGTTTCACGTAAAAACTGAAACCATTCAGAATAGACTGAAAAAGGTTTGCGGTAGGTAAGGGGGCTATTTTGTCCCCATTTATTTTGGGGGAAAAAAAATCTTGTTTGCACACCGCTTCCAGAGTAACTTTTCTTTTGGAAATTTTTGTCCGTTGGGGAGAGGTGATGCGTAATGCCCGTGGTTGGTGTGCAGTTGTGAAATGTGTACCATCAGTTTGAGAAATTTGTTGAAGAGTATAAGCCCGATTTTGTTGTTTTGGCAAATTTGTTTGAGAGCCGAGTGTGTGCTTTGGGGATTTGTTTAGTTTTCGTTCTGAGAAATAAAGCACGCAGACGGAACACAAACAGTAACTGGAAATTCCAATAAGGTCTAATCAGGACCATTGTTCATGTATGACCTCAGCTGTTTTACCTAGAGGTTCAAATAAGGACATCTAACCTCAGGTATGAAAATCTGTGCTTATTTGAACTTGTAAAATGCTTTGTAACTTTCCAAAAATCTGGATTTAAGCGTTGTTTTACTTTCATAATATAAACTCAGCTGTTTGAGGTCAGTTTGAGACTTTTTTTTTTTAAGTTATTTGGTTATTTAGGGGTTATCCTGCAAGAGTCAGCAAGGAAATTTACATTACCAGGAAGGAGCCTAACGTTTGTGACCAAAACATTCTTCAGACTATTACACCACCACCGGCCTGTGCCGTTGACATGGATCCATAGATTTGTTCTGTTTACGTCAAATTCTTACCCAACCATCTGTGTGTAGCAGCAGAAGTTGAGATTCCTCAGGACGTGCTTAAGTAACATTTTTTCCAATCTTCGGTCCTTCAGTTTTGGTGACCGTTGAGGGGTGTAACAGTACGCAAAAGGTACGGTTTTCGGGTACACGGAAAAAAGATGTGGAACACATGAAATTTCTTTTCATTCATCACAAATTTACTTGTAAACTTATTAACTTGTAGAAACGTGTAAACGATGGCAAACTGCCCATAATTTCCAGTTTGCTCCTTTAGTGACCGCGTTACACCTTTAGTGACCATGTGCCTACTGTAGCCTCATCCTCCTGCTCGTAGCTGACGGCAGTGGAACCCGGCTTGGTCTTCTGCTGCTCCGCCCTGATTGCTCCAAAGGTCGATGGGTCGCGCTCTCACTTACGCCCTTCTGCACATCACTGTTGAAAAAAGAGCTGTACTTTGATTATTTGTGGCCCTTCTGTTACCTTAAATGAGTCTGGCCCGACCTCTCCCTCTGACCCCTCTCATTCACGAGGTGTTTTCACCCGGAGAATTGCTCCTCACTGGATGTTTCTTGGTTTTTTTTGGGTTTTTTTGCGTTTATGGAATCATTTTTTGTAAACGCTCGAGACGGGAGCGTGTGAAAATCCCTGGAAGGTTCGGCGTTCCTGAAACGCTGGTAGCGCCACATCTGGCTCCGACAACCACGCCGAGCTTAAAGCCGCTTAGAATGGCTTGGCCCTTCTGGTGTTTTGGTCAACCAGCAGCTAAACCCTGTCCGCGTGCCTCGCAAATGGGGGTTGCGGTCGCACGATTCGCTTTTTTTTTTTTTTTTTTTTTTTTTTTTGCAGAGAGGTCATGTTCGCCAACAGGTGCGCCTCATGAAGCGGCCGCTGGAGTGCGAGTAAGAGACGGCGTATATACGTGAATGTGTGTGTTCCTAAACGTTTGTTCTGTCGCGGCAGGTGCCGGCAAGTCTCTGGTGGGCGTGACGGCGGCGTGTACGGTGAGGAAGCGCTGCCTGGTGCTGGGGAACTCGTCCGTGTCGGTGGAGCAGTGGAAAGCTCAGTTTAAAATGTGGTCGACCATCGACGACTCCCAGATCTGCAGGTTTACCTCCGACGCCAAAGACAAGCCCATCGGCTGCTCGGTGGCCATCAGCACCTACTCCATGTTAGGCCACACCACCAAGCGTTCCTGGGAGGCGGAGAGGGTGATGGAGTGGATGCGTAGCCAAGAATGGGGCCTCATTATACTGGATGAAGTGCACACTATTCCAGGTGGAGGTTTACTCCTTGCGTATTGTATGTGAATGGGAGGTGATTAGAAACAAAAATAAGTCAACTTGAGTTGGAGAGTTGGAAAGGTAAAAGTTGAAGTGAGAGGTCACGTTGACAAGACGAGACAGAGCGGTTTGGGGAAACCAAGCGATATCGTTATTTACACGTTGTCAAAGCTGACTCGGGTGAAGTTGGCGCTGTTGCAGAGATACAAGACTAATTGAGCAACGGTCAAGTTTGCTAAACGTTTAACGAAGCCAAACTACCTTTCTTTCATCTATTTATTGTTGTTTTATTGTTATTTTATATGAGACCTCCCTAAAACACGCCAGCACATCTGCTCTGCCTCTCTCCTCTCAGTCTGATCTCTCACATTTCACTTCAACACGTCACTTGGACTTATGTTTCGCCCTAGTGTGACACGTGCACGCAAGAGACAGAGAGAGAAGTCAGAACCAAAATTCTATAGTTAAAAGACATTTTTATTTAATGTTTGGCTTTTTCATGTTGGTAGTTCCTCATGAGAGGATTAGAGGAATGTTTTTCTTTGTCTTTAAATTGATGGTTTTGTCTTTTTTTTCCCATCGACGACCACCTCCACCACCATCACCACCATCTTCATCCACACACAGCGAAGATGTTCCGGCGTGTTCTGACTATAGTGCAAGCCCACTGTAAGTTGGGACTGACTGCTACTCTGGTCAGAGAAGATGATAAGATTGTGGATCTGAACTTTTTGATCGGACCCAAACTGTATGAAGCCAACTGGATGGAGCTTCAGAACAACGGCTACATTGCTAAAGTGCAGTGTGCAGAGGTAGGCACCACACACACACACACACAAATGATCTACAACTCATATATCTCCACTGCCTTCTGCAGTCTAAATTGAAAAGATTTTTGTCGCCAGAATATAAAAATTTTTACTTATTGATGAGGATGTTTAATATACTTCATGATATTCTAAGAGTATATCACGATGCTGGAGTACAGTCACGACTGAAGGTAAAACCTCACATAGACACACTCACCCGCCCACATAGACACATGCGCGCACACACACACACACACACACACACACACACACACACTTACAGATTACTCAAGATTTTGAGAGGTCTCTTTGGATGTGTTGAGCAACCTGTAAAGGAGCTTGTCGTAAACCTGTCATGTTTAATGCTTTAATGCTTTGAGATTAGCGATATTAGTTCCGAAACCTGAATTGACCTCATCTCCATTCCTCACTGACTGTACAAACCAGCATATTTTTTGATAAATCCTTAAGTTAATAACCTTTGTCTGAATCACGGAAGGTTTAAAAAAAAAAAATAGGTACATCAAAACTAAATTGTTAGATTTTTGAACCAACGATGACATGTGCATTTATTCACTGAATCTCTATTAAGCAAACTCGTTAATTACATTCATGTATGTATATATAGGTAGAGCACAAACAGAATAGAAGAAATGGTAAAAAAAACATGCCCTCTGCCACCTCTGAGGTTGTCAGTTACAGCATTAGATTTATCTGTGTGTAGAAAGTTGAAAGCACAGGAGACCTTCAGCTTCTCGGTAAGATGGTATTCATGTCGTGTTAGGTTGCGTTCAGAAAAGAAGACATTTTGAGCTGTCCCGATAGCGTAAAAGAAAATTTACGTCATTGGGACAGCTCAGATAGTTAAAAGCTTTCCAGTACAGATGTATTTTTCAACCTAATGCCTAACCCTAACTCCGCACGACAGAGAGGTGAATGATTCAAAGAGAATCAGGAGAAATGTGTAGCAGACTTGCTTTGGCTATAGTCCTCCAACATACAGCAGTTAAAGCATGTGCACAATCTAATATGTGAATTCAGAATATGTTATAGTTTATGAAAGATGTGGTTGTTTTAAGACATTTTTGTCTGTGTGTGTGTGTCTGTGTGTGTGTGTGTGTGTGTGTTCCTCTCAGGTGTGGTGTCCAATGTCTCCGGAGTTTTACCGCGAATACGTGGCCATAAAGACGAAAAAGCGAATTCTGCTCTACACCATGAACCCCAACAAGTTCCGAGCCTGCCAGTTTCTCATCCGTTTCCACGAACGACGCAACGACAAGATCATCGTCTTCGCCGACAACGTCTTCGCCCTCAAGGAGTACGCCATCCGCCTGAACAAGTAAGCCACCTCGCCCCTCTTTCTCTCTATCCTTAAATGCACCTTAAAACGCTGTTCCAAAACACGCCACACTGGGTCAAGTAAGTCCAGCAGAACTGGCTAAGCCACCTTTTTATGCGATTTTTGTGGTTTGTATTAAACAAATATTTTGCTAAATTAGAGATTAATAATGCAGCCCAACAGTCTGAGGCTTTTCTCAATGCATAGTTCTATAAACGGCTATTTGACGACAGACGCTGGCTGTGTATTTCTTTTGGGAAGTTCAGCCAAAAAAAAAATGGCTAATACTGTGAATTGGCAGCCTTTTAAAAATTTCGTCCCGCAATAATTTCCTCGTCCTTACAGTTGTGTTCCTGATTTTCAGGGCTTTACTGTAGTGACCTGACCATTTTTGAGGTTGCAACCCCCCCCCCCCCCCCCCCCCCCCGCCCTTTTTCATATTTTGGCTGAAATTTGGATGTCATGTGGCCAGAGTGTGCTTGGATCAAAGACGGTCTTTGACGCCAGTTAGCTGATCCCTAAGTTCTTAGAGCACATTGCAGGGGCCACGTCCCACACCAGTTCTTTTCCACGCTTGTTTGTTTTTTGGGTTTTTTTTTGGTTTTTGGAGGGCAAAAGAGGACCCCTGATTTTTAAGGTCTAAGAAAATCAGTGGAGCACCCACTGAGAGAACCTTGGATGAGGCATGGACACAAGGAGAGTAACATTTTAAACCGAAGCGGAGAATAACCGTTCTTTTTCGCCTGAAAGTTTTAAATGGGAGACCATTCCCTAGCTGTCACATCATTAAAACAGAATTTCATCAAGAAAAGATGAAGAAAGACAAGTTGAAATTCTGTTTTAATGATGTGACAGCTTTAACACTGAATATGTTTTGGGTTTTTTTTTCCCTCTAGTCGTATCCATCCAGGTTCGATCGTTCAAATTTTGACAAAAAGTGGCTGAAAACCCAAATCTTAATAGCCCTTTTTTTAAATTTTTATTATTTTGCATAAATGTTTCAGTAGTACATTATAAAGCGACACAAATTGAGGCAGCGCTCCATTTTAATTGGATAAGAGGCGTCAATTGTTATTTTCAATTATCCTCAACCCTGTTTAACCCCTCGAAATTTTGGCAATATTTGGTGGTCATGCAGCCAAGATGTGAAAACATTGGACTGAAGCCTGTTAGCTGAGGCATGAGCCTTCAAAGCACATGCAGATGTTGTGCACTGTGGAAGGTCTTTGTGGTGTTTTAGAAGGCACGAAGCGCCCCGCTGATATCTGGAGCTCAGTGTCTGAGCCGATCAGCCAGGCGCCCACTGAGAGAAGCCGAATTAGAACCAAACTTCCAAGAATCCCTTTGAGCAGTATTTTTTCCCCAAAGAAATCCAAAGATGAGCAGAAACACGCTTTATTTTTCTGAAATGGTTTGGTAAGTTGTTAGGACAGATGAGGTTAAGCTCTGTGTTTTGACAGAATGAGAAACTGATAGTCTTGTCTTGTCTTGTGTTACCTCTTCCTACGTCAACACGCACTCACACACACGCACACCTCACACACATTCTAGGCCGTACATCTACGGACCGACCTCGCAAGGAGAACGAATGCAGATTCTTCAGAACTTCAAACACAACCCCAAGATAAACACCATTTTTATCTCCAAGGTAACAAAACCTCCCAATGTTTTTTTTTTTTTTTTTACTTTTATTCATTTGTTTTAATGTGAAAAAACAACAAGAGCATACAGTGTCCAGGGTGTGAGATCCAATTGGGGCAAGAAAAGAGAAACAGAACTTTACGCCCGAGTGAAATAAAGAGAGAAATATTAGCGCTAACATACACGATATCAGCAGCGGTACATCTGCCGAGAAGAAAATTAACTGAGAACAGTATTTTGGGAATCGATCAGCTCGTGATTACTGGAATGTCTATGGGAGTGGAGGGTACATAAACTGTCTTTCCCAGTGCTGAATGTTCGAATGAATCACGTAATGTTTATGGGAGACACAGAGCACGTTCAGCTAAAGCAAGCCACTTGTGTCAACCACCAATCGTGTGCCCCTCACCTCGAAGATTCAATAGCTGGTGACGGGTGTCAGTGTACTCAGAGCACAGCTGTACACAGCGGTTGGGCTTGTGTGCGTTATCTTATGACTACATGAAAAAAGACCCCACGTGCTTGTTACAGGAAGTGTTGACTAAGTTTAAGTACATTTTTGGCTACATTTGAGTTAAATTTATTTTTTCTTTCAGGCTGTAAGAATTCATTTTATTTTAAATCATTTTATTTATTTTTCTTTTGGAACCACAGGTTAGATTGAACCAAGTGACCTTTTAACTTGTTGGCTGCAGTTGAACCCCCTAGTGGTGTGGTTAGGGAACTGCAGGCTAATAAGGAAACCAGTGTTTTACTTTGGCATTGAGTGGGCATGTATATGGATAGAGATTGTGGTCGAGATTCAAAACGTTTTGTCAAACCCTCCTGTGTGACATTATCGGATTTCCTACATATGTATATGGAAATAATGTGGAAGGGATTTTAGCATGAATATTGATATTCTGGTTTTGATATAATTGTCCGTATAGGTCAGGACAGGCAAATGAGGAAAAGACATCGCTTAGGAAGCTTCCTGGAGGAAAAAGACTGTATTTTTTTTTTCTGACTTACCTTTAATGAGTCATCTCTCTCTATCTCTCTCTCTTTCTCTCCCATCTCCCTCTCTCTGCGTCTCCCTCGCACAGGTAGGAGATACGTCGTTTGACCTGCCTGAGGCCAATGTGCTCATTCAAATCTCCTCTCACGGGGGCTCTCGCAGACAGGAGGCCCAGCGACTTGGAAGAGTGTTACGTGCCAAAAAAGGTAACCATTAAAATTAAGAGGATGGATGGATAAGATCCTTGCAAGCGAACGTAAGGGATGGAGGACAGTAGTGTTGATGTTGTTGTTGTTGTTGAAACTGAACACTGACCGTCGCTTGCAGGAATGGTGGCTGAGGAGTACAATGCGTACTTTTACTCGCTGGTTTCTCAGGACACACAGGAAATGGCCTATTCTACCAAGAGACAGCGTTTCTTGGTGGATCAGGGCTACAGCTTCAAGGTTTGTTCACAGACATCTCAATCTCAAACAGTTTAGTCCTACACATGGAACTCGCATCCAAAACCTTCTCTTTGGACTCTTTTATTTTTCGTTTTCATTCTTTTTTTTTTTTTCCTTTGGTTTGTCTTCTCTCCTTTTTGATTCACTCCCTCATTCTCTCATTCGCTCTTCTCTCTCTCTCGCTCTCCCTCTTTCTCAGGTAATCACAAAGTTGGCGGGGATGGAGGAAGAGGATTTGATGTTCTCCACTCGTGAGGAGCAACAACAGCTCCTGCAGAAAGTTCTGGCAGCTTCTGACCTGGACGCTGAAGACGAGGTGGTGACGGGGGAGGTGGGAATGAAACCACAGGTATGAACTCTCCTCCTCTGCTCCTTACGCACTCGTTTATCGCTCTCTCTCTTTCTCTCTGAGTTTATCCCCCGGTCCTGTTCCACACAGTTCTGTATTCTCCCGTGACTGACTGCCTGTCTGTTTCCTGTTAACCGTCAGAATTTTGTGTGTTGAGTAATGAGTGGGACTAAGAGCTTCATGACGTTTTATGAATAAATGTGTCATTTTATGGCCCATTTCACATATTTGTTGCATGAGAAATTTTTGTGCTCAGCTTTCCAGATAATCATTTGATTTCAGTCATTTTCCTTGTGTATAATTCTCTCTCTCTCTCTCTCTCTCTCTCTCTCTCTCTCTACCCCCTGCTTTCTTTCTTTTTTTTCTTTCTCTTGCTCTCTGTCACCCTCTTTTTTTCCCTTTGCTCTCCCTTTTCCATCTTATTTTTCCTTCGCTGACACAGTTCTCTCGACGGGCTGGCACCATGAGCTCCATGTCCGGTGCGGACGACACAGTCTACATGGAGTACCAGATGTCCCGTGGCAACAAAGCCGCCGCGGGCAAAAATATTCACCCCCTCTTCAAACGTTTCCGAAAGTGAGCGTGCCCCCCACCCCCACCCCCCCGACGGTCACTGACGCGCTTAAACCTCCGGTTATCCACCTCACAGCTACCCTCCCATTGATGAGGAGCTGAACGGGACGAGGAGGACCGAAGGCTGTGTGGAACAAGAGTCAAAGATAAAGTACTGCTGTACTACAGTACTACCGCAATGTTTGTGTACTCGGGTGACTATAACGGACGAAGAGGCGGGGAGAAGAGGGGGCTACAGAAGAAGTGAACTGCTGTTTATAGAGTCACATGTTCTGTAACAGTGCCCCCTTTTTTTTCTCTCCATTGTACAGAATTTGAAAACAATAGCCCTCCCACCAATGGGCTTTATTATTAATATAGAGATTATCTGTGTTTACTGTTTTGTAATCATCTCAGTAGCTTTTCATAAAATTAAAAAAAAAAAAGAGAGAAGAAAATGCTACTGTAAGACTTTTGATACCGGGGTAAAGTTTTTTGCTTTGTTGGGATTTAGCCAGTCAGCAATCTCACATCAAGCGTGTTGTGCACATGTTTAAATAACGGTGGACGGTGTCGACGTATTGTTGATTCTAGACGAAAATGCTTACAATAATGTTTATTCAATCATTACATAAAGTACATATACGGTAAAGAGCACCGTCTGCTCAACTCACCGGAGGATTCGTGCACGCGTGTCCTAAGTATGACAGTTCATGACTAATGCGTCACTGACCGAAACATTTCATCCTAGTGTTGCTCCAGAGAGGCGTGCGACTGATCTCTGATGTCAAATGTATCGATAACAAATTGTGATGGAAGACAGTGTCAGCTAAATGAAATGCTAGATGTCAAACAAAGGAAGAAACATTCTCCATTGTGCGAGCATGTGGGAACAAAGCCAAGAATGCCCCCCCACCCCCCACCCCCCCCCCCCCCCCCCGTCTCTTTCTTCTTTCAGTCCCAATCTGGTTTTAATGAGCGCTATGGATCAGTGCTTACAGTAATTTGTATAATTAGTTGTACCCACAAAAAAAACCAAAAAAACATTTAAAATGAATAAAAGCAGTATTAAGTTAAACTGTATTGTGGCATTTTTTTTTTGATGTGGCATAATGAAATATGTAGCGCTCTGCTTGATAAATAATTCAGTGGAACTGAAAAACAAAATGCCTCTTATCTCAAATGAACCATTTATTTTTCAAAAACACAATTATTGGTACCTGTGTCTCTTGTATGTTTTCTACCTTTCCATGGCAAGAAAATAGAAATAGAAATAGAAAAAGAACAATGACATTGACTCTGTTTATGTCCTGTCACACAAGACAGGACAACCACACACTGAGAGAAATGTCAAATCATTCCCGCATACAGATATCTCCCTTGATCCTTCAATTTACATGGACTGTCCATTTAAATTCAAACCACTGGTTTTCAAAGAGGTGTAAGATTACAGATGGAGATGAGACAGTAAAACATTTTTGGTGGTTTTTGATGTGTTACTTGGAGTGACTTGACGTAAAATCCGATTGCAGGCATTGAATTTCAGTATCCTAGTAGAGTCAATCAAATCTTTACCAAAAACAATGTTCTGTCAGTTGAGTTGTTGATGCTTTTGACCTTAACTAGACCAGAGGACACGTGGAGGGAAAACAGTGCAATCAGACTGAAGATCCAGTGAATGACAATGAACAGTACATATGAAAACATGTGGTGTCTAGTCCTATCAAAATGCAACCAAGTTCTACAATTCTTCAGCTTGATGGAGGACACTGTAAAAGAAAATTTACATTTTTTTAACAGAAGAATTCAGTCATGGGCACTGGGTAGTATACTAACGTACATAAAACTAAAGACTATGATTTGAGAGAGATGTTTCAGCAAACCAAGACTAATTTATCAACTCACACAGCTGAGTGTTTCAAGTACTTTAAAAAAAAAAACCCAAAAAACGTTTCACTACATTTTGTCATTTCTCCTAGAGAACAGACTCTCTAATGTTACTGATATAAAGACAGTTTTCCAAACAGTGACAGTTTTTTTTTTCTATTCTTTTTTTTTTTTTATCACGGGAAAAGACTGCAGTGGGTGGAATGTACACATTCTGTTTAGGCTTTTCTGCAAAGAGAAACAGGGCTGCTTGGTGAGATTCACATCTGCTCTGTAATTAACTGAAAAAAAAAAAAAAAAAACACGGTCACAAAAGAGCGTGCAGGCCTTTGGCTCTACTCTTTAGGCTCAGAGTTTTGTTCATGACTCCTCTCAAAAAATGTGGCCCTGGCTATTCACATTTAAAAGGGAAAAAAACGTAAGTAGTTTAGAAGGTCCCACACACGGTGTTCTACAGGACGTTAATGTCATATAAAATGCGTTGTATGCAGATAAAGTGTTCAATCTGAGGTATATTTTTCATCAAGAGATAGTTTTTAAAACCGAACTTGTTATCTAGGTGCTGTCTCATCGATATGTTTGAACACTTTTGATTAAAAAAAAAATTCCAAAAAACCTTGATTGTGCTTCAGTAAAAGAGTGAATAAAACGAAGTTACGTAATAGGACATTCTTTAAGAAGAACAGGGATGAATGAAGAAAAGGGGGGGCACATGTATGTCCACAGACTAGCTCGTGTAGTGTGCACGCTCCCCATCTGAGAGAGGTTGAAAAGAGTTAGAGCCCACGGAGAGCAACAAGTCATTAAATGACCATCGTTTCCCAGTCAGTAATGATGAACGGAGAGTCTCTCTTCCGAGGGGCATGCCCTGTGTTAAGGAATTCTGCTCTTATCGAAATGCCTTTCCTAAACCCCATAGTGCTCAACGCACAGACCTGAAAAGACTTGAACGGAGTGCCAAACTTTGGTTCTGCTACTTGTTTCACATATTAGGACAAAGGGGTTTACACTGTTTGAATTTAAAAACACTCATTTAAAAAAGCCACTTCTTCACTCGCCTTCAGATAGTTAATAATGAGAAGTTATGTCTTCTATTTTTCATGATCAGTAGGCGAGGACTTTACAAATAAAAACCAATTGAATAAACAAATAAATCTGGATAACAAAGAAATCTAGTTTTCTTTTCTTTTGAATTTTCCTCACATTAAATTGCCTACCTGTCTTTCCGGTTTGTTGGGGTCAAATGAGGACGCAACCTCACATGTAGTTAAAACCCAATACACGGAACATGAGGACAGGATGAATTCTCGAGCCCCCCTACCAAAAAAGAAAGAGAGAGAGAAAAAACAATCAATTTCTTGACGCGTGATGTAACAGCCAAGCCATTTTGCAACAAAGATAATCCAAGCTCAGTTTTTCATCCGTCACGCCCACTTCACTCTATCGTGTGCAAGAACATCATCCCCTAGTTCCCGTGCCAAAATCCAAGTGTCCATTGTCCAATCCGCTTCCACGGTTCCGGTACCTCCAGTGAATCTTTTAAAAGTCGATGTTCAGCCCTCATTCAGCATTCGTTCGGTTAGCTCTCGGCAGTGAGTTGTCCCAGAACGAATTCAGCCAATACTTACTTTTAGTCAGTTGAAAACTTTTTATTACTTTAACAACATCGCATTTTGACATAAAGCGCGCTAGACGGCACATCACAATGGCTCTTCAGAAGAAAATGCTGCACCTTGGCTATAGGTCACTTTTTTGCGATGCCAACAGAAACTTTTTGCTTCAAGCGAGCGGTCTCCACAAGTCCGCGGCAAGCGGTTCGTTTGAGATAACGGCACACGGACAGGCGGGTCTCCAGGAGAACGTAGTCCCTCCGGCACCAGAGGTGCAGAAACTGGACCGAGTGAAAACCCTGAAGGAGATGCCTGGACCCAGCGCTATTGGGAATCTGATCGAATTCTTTTTCCGAGACGGCTTCAGCCGTATTCACGAAATTCAGGTGAGTTCAATGGCAACTATTCTAAAAATTTCCTTTTTCATTCATTAGTGTATCATATCTTAAATGTGGGGACCCACTGTACGTACTGTAAACCCCCCACTGTGCTTTAAAAAAAAGCAGCCGCGTTTTTGGGATTGTTTCTTTTTCAGAGAATGTTTAATCTAGATAAAATATTTGTTCTGTGTATTCGTACCCGTGTTGTACCTCTGAGGTTACTGAGAACCAAGGTGCATATGATAAGTTGAGGAAACATACACATTCAGAGAGCCTCCAGCCAATAAAATGCAGTGCCAGTAGAAGTGAATATGTAATCCACTGTTCGAACACGTGAGGGGTGTTGTGTTACTTTTGTAGTTGCATAAAGTCTTGTTCACCCCCCACCCCGCAACCCCCCCACTTCCAACTTCCCTCCGCGAGATATGTTACGTTATTTCATTCTGCCTGGAGTCTGGCATCTGGCATCTGGTTTCTAATAAAATCAAAAACAGGGTAACGGTGCCAGCCCTGTCGCAAATACATTTATTATCCGCGAACTCATTGGCTCAAGCGTTTTTCTCTACAGTTCTCTCCACAAATATCAAGTTAGAAATCCCGTCAGTAATACAAGCTCGTTATTTACAACCAAAGCTAGCTGTGAAGAATGCTGTCAAATCTCTTTAGAAAAGACAAAAAGAGAGAGAGGGAGAGAGAGAGGATGCCAAGATTTTCTTACATTGAAGAATCGTGAGCCCAAAAAAGGGAAGTGCACAAAGCCGGCTTTGTGCTGCCTCAAACTCACGAGGAAGCTCTGAAGTTTTGGAGAAAGGGCTTGTGGTTGGGCGTTAATTCAAGTCTTGTAAAATCCCACTTACAAATGACAACATGTACAGGAAATAGTGAGTCTCTCACACTGTTTGTGGGAGGATAGTGAAGGGTTGGGGTTGTGCAAGACAATAGAAACTGTTAACATAAGTGATGTAATCACACCATGTCTGTGTCTAGATAGCCCTGTTAAGTTCTTAAGTCTGTAGGTGGCTCATAAATGAAAGAAGTGTCACCTTAAATCACCCTGGAAACAGATACTGTGGGCTATTTGTGAATCCGACGAGCTTAAAGTTACTACAGGTTGTTGTCAGGCGACCTTTTCACTTTTCATGATGCTTGGTGCAACTTGCGTTGTCCTTCCTGTGTCCCTGTGTCAAAATTTGCGACTTTTCTTCAAGAACTTTTACATGGCTGCAGTATATCTGAGTCATTATAATGGGTAATCTGTCTTAATCCGTCTGTAGGCTGAGAGGAATTGACAAGTTTCACCTCGGTTCCACAAAAGCAAACCCTGGAGAGCGAATTATAGCGACCTAAGAGTCTTAAGGGCTCATTTTAATTAAATTTTACTCAGAGTGGATTGTCGGCAAGCATTGCACTGTGTGTTCCTACATGTCTCGCAGTATGCTTAACACATGAATGAGACAGACACATGGACATTAATGGCTGGGTTGCCATATAAAAGCTATAACCTTGGATTTTGTGTGTTGTTGTTTTTTTTTTTTTTTTTATCAAATTTGCTGATATGCTTTAACAATACCTTGTGGACTGACAGACACAAAACTATGCTGTCTTTTCTCTTTCACTTTCTCAGTTGGAGCACAGTCAGAAATACGGGAAGATTTTTAAGTCTCGATTCGGCCCTCAACTGGTGGTGTCTGTCGCTGACCGTGACCTCGTGGCACAAGTGTTGAGGGCAGAGGGCGTGGCCCCCCAGAGAGCCAACATGGAGTCCTGGAAAGAATACCGAGACATGAGGGGACGATCCACCGGTCTTATCTCAGCGTGAGTGTGTGTGTTTGTGTGTGTGTGTGTGTGTGGCACCTCGTCCATGCCTCGAGACCTGTTCTTTTATTCAAAGTAATAAAGAAAAATGAATGGAAGAGTGTCTTGGTGTATACAGATGCGTATGGCGCTTACTCTGTTCCTCTGTCCGCCGTCTCCAGCGAAGGAGATGAGTGGCTGAAGATGCGCAGCGTGCTGCGTCAGCTGATCATGCGGCCACGCGACGTTGCCGTTTTCTCCGACAGCGTGAACGACGTCATCGTCGACCTGGTGAAGAGAATCCAGAAGCTACGCACCCAGCAGCCCGATGGCCAGACCGTTCTCAACGTCAACGACCTGTTCTTCAAATACGCCATGGAGGGTAAGTGTCGCGTATTACCAGCGTGGAGCTCCCGACGGCTTACGCGTGTCTCTCCAGCGTACAGGGTTCTGTGTGCTCAGGGTATCACTTGTAGAGTCTCAGAGGAGTGCTTTCATTCTCCTTATCACACCAGCAACGTTAAATGAAGGATACTCAAGACAGGTAATCAAATTATCCGCCACCTGATCAAGCAGAATCTGATGATTTCTGTTTTCCCCAGGGAGCGACGTTTTGTTTTTTTTCTTTTTAGTTCTTGTTGTGTTAGGGTTTTAGGGCTTAGGATTTAATTTTTTTTTCTCCTCTCAGGTTTGGACGACAGTCAAACACATTCAATTAGCACATCCTATTATAGCACAGCATGTTATCCATAAAAACCCTGAACTATAACCCTGATCACATCCAACTAGGCAGAGTCTGTTTAGTGGGAAGAAACAGCTTAAGACAAAACCGTGTTGGCGCTGAACAGAGTTCACCAAAGTTTGAGTCTCATTTGTGATAACAAAAGCCATTACAATGGGGACGCCTCATTAATTCATAAAAGATTAGCTATGCTGAGAGATGCCCGCTCCTTTAAGCTCAAAATACAGACGAGGAAAGTTTATCGTTGGATGCATCGAGTGAATTGCGGGTAATCTTTCCCAGGCGTGGCAGCAATCCTGTACGAGACGCGTCTGGGATGTCTCGAGGACGAGATTCCGAAGATGAGCCTGGATTATATCAAAGCTCTGCATCTGATGTTCAGCTCTTTCAAAACCACCATGTACGCTGGTGCTATTCCCAAGTGGTTGCGGCCAGTCATACCCAAACCCTGGGAGGAATTCTGCAGTTCCTGGGATGGCCTCTTCAAATTCAGTAAGTCCGGAGAGAATTTGGTAATTTGATGGTACTCGTGTGTATCTGCTATGTGCCGAGGAAGAGAACTGATGGTTAGATTTTTTTTTCAGAATTGTGTAAACCGTAAACTAATTCTTTGTTTGTGTGTGTGTGTGTTTCAGGCCAAATCCATGTGGACAAGAAGTTTTCAGAGATCAAGAAAAAGATCGATAGGGGAGAGGAAGTGAAGGGAGGCCTTCTCACTCACTTGTTGGTTACCAAGGAGATGGACGTGGAGGAGATCTACGCTAACATGACAGAGATGCTGCTGGCAGGTGTAGACACAGTAAGGCCTGGGTTTATTAGACAGGGTGGGAGGATATAAAAAAAAAAAACTGTGTTATTAGAGAGGTCTGTTAACTTCTCTGCCTGAACAAAAACATTTTAGGGGTGAAAATACCTTCTGAAAAACGGTCAGCAGCTGACGTTGGCCTTTGTCTCTTGTTACGCGAACAGAGGCAAGAGCACACTGCGTGTTCTGTCAAAATATAGCTGATATAACACAAATACTGTAGCACCAACGAATGTTGTTAATGAACGAAGGTGTGTTTATGTGTTACGCTTTAGTATGTTGTGAGATTTAGGCAGTTGGTCCCTCAGTTGCCACAGAAGACCAAGACAAATGTCTCTCAGCGTGAGTGTCTCCGTTCGCCTTTCAGTTTTTTAGTTCCCATGAACTCTGCTCAAGCGGTCAGATCATCGCAGGGTGGCGGCTTTAGTTACCATGGAGACCTCGTTCTACCTGACCCCACGCTAACCTTACCCCACACCTCTTTTGACCCAAGATGCACTTGGTCTACGGCCAAGCCTCTTGTATTTCTCTGACGCGTCTGTGGGTTTTCTTTTATCTTGTCATGTCTGATCTTTGGGGACTGCTGAGTGATAGGATTGGTTGGAAAGTTCCAGAATGTCTCATTTAATTCCTCTCTCCCTCTCCTTTTCACTCTTGCCTGCCGGCTGCCTCTCTCTCTCTCTCTCTCTCTCTCTCTCACTCAGAGGCACGTCTAGGGTGTAAAGTTTAGGTTGTTACTACAATGAGGAATTAGTCACCCAAAAGTGAGAGAGAGGGTGTGTGGTCACTGGAGCTGAACACACATGGCAGCTGCGGTTTTTGTTCTTGAATGTCGGTTGGAGCCCAAATTAATGAGAGATGATATTAAACAGCTTGAATCCCACGTTTTTGGTCACAGGGTGAAGCTCTGTTTTATCCACAATGGGGAAAGCTACTTAACAAAGAGGGGATGAGAGAGGGTTAGAGCTTAGAGAGAAGGAGGGTGAGAGTGTTTGAATGATGTTGACATGGAGACCTAAGCTGAAAAAGTGTAGGGGTAGCAGGGAGGAAGGGTAGATTTTTTGTGCGTAGGGCTTGTCTTAGTGTATGGAAGACCCCTGTGTTACATAACCAACCCTTTCTTATGCAATGCTCAAACTCCAGCAGTGAATCTATCACATAAAAGAGGGGGGGGGGGCTTTTTCATATAAACACTCTGTATTTCTCACCCCTCTCTCTCCCTCCCTTTCTTTCTCTCTCTCTCTCTCTCTTTCTCTCTCTCTCTCTCTCTCTTTCTCTCTTTCTCTCTTTTCTATCCAGACTTCCTTCACGTTGTCGTGGAGCACATATCTTCTGGCTCGTCATCCTCATATCCAGCAGCAGATTTTTGAGGAAGTGACACGTGTACTGGGTGGGAGGATCCCCATTGCTGATGACATCGCACAGCTGCCCCTCATTAGGGGTCTCGTCAAGGAAACGCTCAGGTTTGGGTCACCTGTTTTCAGATCTGTCAGTCAAATACAACACCAAACGGTGATCTTCTTTTTTTTGTCTAATTAACGTTGTATATTACTTAGTGTACATTATTTATGGTGTGACATTTGTGCATATTACAAAAGGCTGATTTCTAAAAAGCACAATGCCTCCATTAATAGATATCTGTCTCTCTCTTTGTCTCTCTCTCTCTGTGCAGGCTTTTCCCAGTTCTCCCTGGGAATGGCCGTATCACACAGGATGATCTGATTGTGGGTGGATACCTAATCCCTAAAGGGGTGAGAGTTGGCAGAGAATAAAAGAATGAGTGAAGAAATATGAGTCAGTGTGTGTGTGTGTACGTGTGTGTGTGTGTGTGTGTGTGTGGCCTCAGACATTTGTTTAAGCAGGCCCTGTCAGGTGGAGCCAAAAATATCAGTCCAGCTACACTACTTTATCGAGTTACACAGACAGTCTCCTTGTCTCCCCTTCTCTCTCTCTCTCTCACACACACACTCGCACACACATACTCATACACTCGCGCACTGTAAATCATTCATGGACATGAAATGGCCACTGTATAAAAAACATCTGAAGTACAATTTGCAGTCCAACTGTAAAACACATGCCATTGCTTATTAAATTCAGCTCAGTTTTTCCATGAGAGTTTTTTAGAAACATTGTTTTGAAAATCATCATGAAAAACAACGTCATTTCCATGGGTTCATTCTTTTTTTTTTCTGTCTGTATTAATCTTTTTTTTCAGACTCAGTTAGCCTTGTGTCACTATTCTACCTCCATGGAAGAAGCAAACTTCCCGGGAGCTGAGGATTTCCGTCCGGAACGCTGGATACGTAAGGACGCGTCCGATCGCGTGGACAACTTCGGCTCCATCCCCTTCGGCTACGGAATCCGCAGCTGCATCGGCAGGAGGATTGCAGAACTGGAGATGCACCTCGGCCTTACACATGTATGTGTGTGTGTGTGTGTGTCTGTGTGTGTGTTTTTACAATATATTCCTCATGTTTGTGCCTACAGTTAAGTGTAATCAAGTCCAGGTGTGTAATTCTTCCTTCTGTGTCTCTCCCATAGCTCATTCAGAACTTCCGCATTGAAGTGTCGCCCGTCACTCAAGACGTCCGTCCCAAAACCCATGGCCTTCTGTGTCCCAGCGCTCCCATTAACATCAAGTTTGTGGACCGAGTGTAGGCCGCCCTTGCACTATTCATATGTGTATATATATATATATATATATATATATATGAATAGACATATATATGTATATCTCCTGTGTATGTATTACATTGCTGATGTTGACTGCCAGGACATCCTTCACTCTGTGCTTTCTAGCAAGGCTGGCTAAATGTATAGAGAGCATAGAGTACAGCGGTTGAGTAAAAACTCAGTCTAATCTGGTATGTTAGTGCCTGGTTCAGCCTCTGGAGTGAAGACCTGTGTCTGTCTGCTGCTGAGTTCGCCTTTGGTCAAATGGAGATTTGAATTCTCTTAATGGCTTTGTACAGGGTTGGTTTTTTTTTTGTGTGTGTCTAGTGGTCCCTGTATTGAATGTATAGAACTAAATAGAGCACCAAATATTTCAAGAAGAAATCTCTTATCCAAGATTATTTTAACCAGAGGTCTAGTTTTATACACAGTTGTTTTATCATAGAAGAAATTGTTTTTTTCTGAATTCTTTAAATAAAATTTGTAATCTTTTCTGTTCTATAGTGTTCAGATAATGACTTAACAAAACCAAGGAAGTGCATATTTAACATTAAACAGCCTCGGTTCGGTACCAGGAGTCTTGACGTGGTACCGAACTGTCTGTACCAACAGTTTAGTACGGTATTTCTGCTGAAATTCTTGAAACTATGCCTGTAAAGTTGAAGATTCACATAAAAACCGTAGTCTTGTGCTCTGACACACACACTCACTCACTCACATATAGACACACACACATACACACCGTGTCTCAAGGTCTGTGAGTTGAGTCTGTTATTATCCTGGATAGTCTGCCAATAAGAAATTCCTAAAGCAAACTATAGTGTGTAAATCTTACTACAGCCTATCAAGCTTCTTAAGGAAATCCAGTGGAAATAATCTGTGCGGTGATGGTTGGCAGGAAGGGGCGCCATCAGCTTGGTAATGAGCCCGTAGCTCCTTAATCTATGGGCTGAGTAGGGTTTTGTTTTAATATTTCCATATGTAGGCAGAAGGCCCACGATAGCATCTGCTTTTTGTGGTTATTACCACAGGCGTTCGTAGGAGGGTAGCAAATTCAAATCAGACTGGTGCTCTTTTCAGTATCTCCACAGATCCACTGAAGGAAATGATTGTGTAAAAAAGACATTTACTGTTAGATCATCTGTGGATGTTGCATTGTTACATACGTGTATGTTATGTTCTTCTGTAACTGTTTAAAAATCTTCTCGTGTCTCTTATTTTTCTTTCTTCAAAAGAAAAAGGGTTTGGTTTCGGTTGATTGGAAAAGTGACTGAATTGAGTAAATGAATATTTTGGAGAAATATGTGACGAGTGTTCCTGTATGATTTCTTCTTCAACCATTGGTAACTAATTGACCTTTATAAAATTTTGTGAAGGAGGAATCTTCATCCAGCACTGTGTGACTTGCAGTCGTCCCATTGCTTGTCTTAATCATTGTTTTTTTCTCTCTTTCTTTTTAAAATGATCATATGAAAGTAAACTACTGAGAAGCAAAAAACAAACAAAAGAAAAAACGACAACAAAGAAAACCCATAAACAAAAACCAAAAACAGTTAAGGAGTTTCTGACCAAGAACGCAAAGAGCAAGATTCTGACCACTAAACAAGTCATGATAAAAAAAGAGCAAGTTCATTTAATTGTACTTATCAAAAATAAAGGAAAAACTCTCCAGATGAATAAATGTAAAAGGGAACAGAGTAGGTTTGGAAAAGCTTCTCACATGCAGGCATCATACAACGTCAAATGACTGTGTGACCTGTATGGATGGATGTGAATATGTTACGTGTATGGACAGGAAGAGAACAGAAAGATTATTGCTGTAGGTGCACATGTAGGCTGCAATGTAAAGACCTGGGATTTAGGGCCCAGTCTGGCAATTTGAAAGTGCTGTCGTCTTTAGGTCTGAAGTCTGTGTGGTGTCCACAAGATGGTTATAATGGGGAATGTGAATGAGAGTTCAATAGGTGAAAACAACTGACGTGTAAATTGTCAATAATTGTACATTGGTTTAATTAGTTGTCCCTAGTGTTGTCTTATTGTCTCAGTTTGTCCTTTCACTGACAGTTTTGTGATATTGATTAAATAATAAAGATATTTTATGTAGAAAAATGTATCTTGGTGATTGCTGAGTCAATGCATTTGACCACAAAAGCTACAGCAAAAGAGGCACGCTCAGTGAAGTGGTCTTATGTAAAGGTATGTAATATTATGTTGATACTACAGTTTTATAATAGCTCATTACAAGTAATGAAGAAAACATATTTGATATATACATACATAAAACATGCTAAATTTACAGAACACATCACCATGTATGTACAGTTTCCAGATAGACTGTAAAACTTAAAAAAAAAACCAAAAGAGCAAGTGATTAACACCATGTACCATTGTAACTACATATCTCAGGTACTGTATACATTTCAAAACAGCTGACACTGTTGAAAAGAGTTAGTATTCAGCTAGAATACTAGGCATGCAAGCACAAGTTCTTTTTTTCTTCTTCTTCTTCTCTTTTTTACTTCATGTTCGACTGTAATTCAATGTGCACTGAAAGTTTTACAGTCTGACTTCTCAAACATGAGAACTTTTTTTTTTTTTTTTGGAATGTAAACTAAACACATCTGGCATGTGGCTCAGTTCACAGTGGATACTTTACGATGCTCTGACAGTTTACTTTATCTGTGATCTTAATAGAGCACAGGCTCCAAGGGTTACCACAAATATCAGTGCACTGAAAACCCAGAATGTAAGCTCACACTTGTAGTAATCTGTCCCTGATGTCCAAATGTGTTTGGAGCTTGGCAGTCCTTTTCTGTCATCTTTTTATTTTATTTTTCTCTAGATGTCGCATTTGTTAGTGAAAAGTTGTGTTATTTCATTGGAATGCAGATTTGAATGATATTTTATTGAATTATGGAAATATACATTTATCTCATCAGAGCAAGATGATGACATAGCACGTCTTTTGGAACACTAAAGCCCTATAAGATTAGTGCAGATATATAATTTTGGAGCTGACCCCAGGGTGTATGTCACTGGCCTGGGCCCCTGTCTCCTCCCTTTCCCCACCGTAACTTGTTCCTGTAGTGGTAATCTCAGTCCAGTAGACGGCAATGTAATCTTGTATTGATGTTGGAGTGCTGTAAGTTTTATAGTGGAAGAAGACTACGCATTGCATGAACACAAATTTCTCTGACATCACAAAATTTGTGTAGCGGTTGGACTCATCCAAAACAGTTTACAACGTTCCGGGGGGGTGGGTGCGCAGCTGTGTAGCGTTGGAAGGACCGTCTACATGTAAACAAAGCAGACCATCAAACGTGGATTAAGTTTTTGACATCGGATCGTTTTTCATTCGTACGCTTTATTCCGGATATTCGACCGTTTAATTTTACGACCAAATACGCGGCAGAGCATCAAAATTGGTTACTTGGCCTCTAGTGTGTCGAAACCAGTAAAATTAGCTTGCCGTGCACTCGGGCCTTGGACTCAAGTTGAAGTTGTAAGCGGACTCTCGAACTTCTGCATCCTTATAGCGTCTGTCACATTGCATCAGGGCTCGCTACGCTGGGCCTTTGGATGAGGAAGTGAAGTGACTGAGCTCACCCAGGTAGCTATTTAATACATTTCGTGTTGACGAATATTTTATATTTTTTCATAAATCAGCTTGTTCTTATTTGGCGAGCTGCCATATCATACACGTTCTCTGTTGCTTATTAGCCACGAAGCTAATGAAAAAGCCAACACCAAATTAGCTTGGTTAGCAATGGTAACCCTGAAAAGCTTTATCCTGATCGTTGCAAAGCATGAAAGCAAGTGGTGTGAGCTTATTTATCTTATGCTTTAAAACTACAATAGTGCTCTTTAGCTGAAGCGAAATGATATATCAATTTTGCTTTCCCAGTGTAGCTATCTTCCCAGTCAGACCAGTATGATGGCAACTTGCTAACGAATCAAGTGACTTAGGTTAACGAGATGTAGTCTTGGGAAAGTGCACACGAAAGAGATTTATTCCTTAAACTAAGCGCTTTGCCAATCACATGTCGTGCTTTCGGTTATATGATAAAAGTGCATATATCGTTAAAAAAGTTATAGCTATATAGGACAGATATGCTAGTTAGTTTAGCTTTCAAGTGATCAGGCTAGGATAAGTTTTTAGCAATCGAGCCACAGCTTACAAGTCCCGTTTTAAGGTAGTTTTGAAGCACCCCTCGATTAAGTTAGTTTCCACCGTGTGATGTTTGGCATTGAGAATAAGCGCAAGTTAGTGAACTAATTTAGCATGATAGAATTGCAAATTAATGCATTTATGGGGCTGATAACATTGGTCAGCCAAAGTAAGCTAACTTTTCTAGCTTTGTTGCTACTTAGCCTGCTAACTTCACCCATGTCACTTTTGACAGCTTGCTACGGAAGCCAGCCTGTTGGTTAGCAAGCTAGCCAGTGATTAATTAGCCACAAATGGAAATCAAATAAGATTGCTGTCCCTCATATGTAAGCAGTGTCATTGCAATGTAATTGCAACTATTTGATTAACTTGGGCTTTCATAGCTTTTTTTGCCTAGAGTTGAAAAATAAAAATATAACAGTTATGTCGTTTAAAAATATAGAAATGCATCCTCTCAAAGGACGTCGCTAGCAAACCATGGTTGCTTTTTCCAGTTAGAGAAAACATTAAATTGTGACATGTGATAACTGAATGAAATAATCACATTATTTGGTTTGCTCGTGCCTGTGGTGTAGTCACAGATCAAATATATGATTTCGGTTTATGGCACAAAGGTAGATACTTGTACCATGTAAAGAAAAATTGTGCTGTCAGTCAGTTTATGGAGAATGTAGACAAGACTGACAACTGTGTGTTTCTGATCTTATGATACTTACTACCTGTAACTTGTTTAAAGTATTGCAATAATTCAGCTAGTGTAAGAGATGCATTGCTATGCCAGGCCATCTCACTGAAACGATACTCTTGTCGCTTAGGAGAAAGGAACCCCATTTGATGGGCGAATCCTCTTTCCTGAACTCCTGGGTGAATCAGCGAGCTATTATGATGGGTATGTACTTATGAACAGTGTTGTCTAGTGTCTGTCAAGTTGAGCATATGTGCATAAATGTTCAGGAGGCTCTTCAGTGTATTATTCTGTGATAAATCTCCGTTGTTTTCTTTGGCTACGGTGATGTGGTTTTCATACCTGTTGCATGTATATGGCTTTTGTTGGTTCACCTGTGCGGATGTTCCTTTTTTGTGACAGATGAACAGGAGGTACTGAACTCAATCATGCAGGACTTGGCTGAACTGCATCGTTCTAGCCGGCCGGCCATGTCTCTGTCTGACTTAGGCAAACCCAAGGCCTCCTCGCCCAAGAATCAGGTTAAATCTCTCTCTCTCTCTCTCTTACATGAACACACACCCACACAAGTACATAACTATATACTAGGCAAAAAGGCCGTCTCTTTCAAAACAAAAGCCTTCGTACATACACTGCTAAAAAGTATCATGCCGTTCCCATACACTGACTCATCATAAATGTACCCACAGACACGCTGACACTTCAAGAGATAATAAAGACTTCTCAGTATAACTGGATGACAGTGAATGAAACCATGGTAACCATTGTAACTGTGTTCTTGTTTGTGCAGAATGATGTGAGGGTGAAGTTTGAGTACAGAGGGGAGAGGAGGTGAGAACAACGCCGCTTCACTTTCACTCTGGGTTTTTTTTTTTTTTTAATGAACGAAATACTTCTCACAAAAAGTGGTTATGTCATTGTTTTCACCTCACTCGCTTTCTCTGTTTCTTTCTTTCTGTTCCTTCTTTTGCTTCACTGTAAATCGACTCCACAACAAAACAAGTTACATAAACATCAGCAATACGTAATTGGGTGCTAACAAGTAATAAAACACGCATAGCATTAGCTGTTCTTTCATCACTCCTCAAATGAGTGCAAAAAAAAAGATCAAAAATGAAAAAGACGTGACGCAGTGAAACCTGACGTGTGTTTTCACCAGGATCCTGCAGTTTCCTCGGCCTTTGCGACTAGATGATCTGAGTTCCAAAGCCAAAGTGGCATTTGGGCAGACCATGGATCTACATTACACCAATAATGAGGTAAAAATCTTCCCCGTTCAAAAATACTGTAAATGAGGGCAAACTTAGCAAAAATAAAAACACGGCACTAATTACCATTCGCTTTTTCAGACAGTGTATTTTTATCCCCTACTCACAACTTAAAAATGCACAATTATTTGTATATGTGTGTACATAAAATATGCAATATTTGTATGGATACACCAAGGGCTGTCTGTGCTGCGTACTTGATCGGGGTTTTTTTTTTTTTTTTTGCTTTGGCGGTAATTGTAAGAAAGCTGCTTGGAAATCAAGTTCACATCCTCATCGATGAATGATGCAATTCTTCAAGTGCTTGAAGTGACATCACAGCTTCCGACCATCTCTGCTCTCTCTTCTCTCTTTGAACTTCTGTCTCTCTTGTTTTTTCTCGCGCTCTTTGGCTCTCAGCTGGTCATACCTTTGACCACTCAGGATGATCTAGACAAGGCAGTGGAGCTGTTGGATCGCAGTGTACACATGAAGAGTCTGAAGATACTGCTGGTTTTACCGGCATCCACGCAGGTCAGTACACTCAGAGAACTGTTCTCTCTAATTTTATTATCCACGCAACATTGAAACAGTGCAGGGCAGTGCAGTGCATTTTGTACCTTCCTGCCCGGGTAGAAACCTTCGAGTCTAAGAACGTTGCAATAGATTTCTTTTCCTGTTTGGCTTAATTTAATTTTTTTTTTTTTTTTTTTTTTTTTTTTTTAAATCAACGTCGACTTTGAGATTACAACAGAATTATTTACTCGCGCTCGCTTAATGTTCTGACTTTGGATCTTGCAGAACTCTGTGTCCAGCATGGACCTACTGCCATCGCACGAGAACCTGGACAACACAGACTTCAGAGGCACGGACAACAAGAGAATGCTTGCTCTAATTGGTGAGTCATGGCGTCCCCTAAACTCTCACCTTCTCAATTTACGTTCATTCGTTCTTTAACTTGCTGGCCTGTTTGTAACGTGTTAATTGGAACTAAGCTGTCGGAGAAAATCTCACGCGGTGGATTCAACAGTCAGTGTGTGTGTGTGTGTGTGTGTGTGTGTGTGTGTGTTCTCGTGTGCCCACGTGCGTGTGTGTTCTGTGAAGGTTCTCACTCAGGGGACCGCAGCTCTCCTCCGCCGGGTTACATTCCTGACGCCCTGCAACAGGTGGCCCGCAACGGTTCCTTCACCAGCATTAACAGTGAAGGCGAATTCATTCCCGAGAGTATGGACCAGGTACAGAGCAGAAACTCTCTCATCTCAGTGATACGAGACAGAGCAAAGCAGAACAGAGCTGATGTTACCATCTCAGAGCCACAGAGATGTTACTATGACTATATTTACACAGTACCTCTCTCTCTGTCCCTGCCTCTCCCTTTTTCTCGTTTTTCTGCAGATGCTGGACCCCCTGTCAATGAGCAGTCCAGAGAACTCAGCGTCAGGCAGCTGCCCGTCACTGGACAGTCCATTAGACAGGTCAGTCACGCTGAGGAAACTCTAACCACCTCGCTCTTCTTTGTGCCCCGGTAAAATTTCAAACGGTGACATTTGAACTCTGTCTGCAGTGAAAGCTATCCTAAGTCCCGCATGCCGCGCGCGCTCAGTTACCCTGACAACCATCAGGACTTCCCCGGTAAGACTGTCACCTGCTCCGGCACAGCGCTTTGGGGTTTTTTTCCGTTTGTTTTTGTTTTTTTTCTTTTGTTTCAAGGGAAGTAAAGCTACAAACAGAAGACCTTATTTAAGATTATTTTTTTTCTCCTCACAGAATACGACATTCCTGTTTTTGAGAAGTCAGGGAAAGGAGGAACGTATCCACGGCGATACCACATCTCTTTTGGTCTCCAGGACTACAGCGATGGTAAAAAAACCAAAAAAAAACAAATGAGACCTTAGACAGTACACGCACAACTCACAAGAATAGTAATAATAATTTCATTTATGGGTTCATTTTCTTTCTAGCTATAACGTTCTGTAGAAGAAGTAATCCATCATCCATTCTCTCTCTCGTGACTCGGGGGGGAAAAAAAAAACCCAAAACAAAATAAAAAAGCGTAACAGCCGTGTCGGTCGTAAAATGAGCTGTTGTGTCGGTCGTAAAATGAGCTGTTGTGTCGGTCGTAAAATGAGCTGTTGTGTCGGTCGTAAAATGAGCTGTTGTGTCGGTCGTAAAATGAGCTGTTGTGTCGGTCGTAAAATGAGCTGTTGTGTCGGTCGTAAAATGAGCTGTTGTGTCGGTCGTAAAATGAGCTGTTGTGTCGGTCGTAAAATGAGCTGTTGTGTCGGTCGTAAAATGAGCTGTTGTGTCGGTCGTAAAATGAGCTGTTGTGTCGGTCGTAAAATGAGCTGTTGTGTCGGTCGTAAAATGAGCTGTTGTGTCAGTCGTAAAATGAGCTGTTGTGTCGGTCGTAAAATGAGCTGTTGTGTCGGTCTGGTGTCGTGCAGCGGCGGGAAAGCTCAGCAGCCCCACGCAGCGTTACTGAGATGCAAAAAAAAGAAGAAAAAAAAGAAAACACTCCTTTACATTATCGATATGAGATTTAAAAATAATAACCGTGATTTCCTCATTTCGGTATCGAACGCTCGCACGAGATGAGAGACTTCTGGCACGTTTTTCCTCTCTGTTCATCTAAGCCAAAAAGAGGAACTAGTGATTTAAATGTAATTGTGTTTCAGGAAGTTGTTGTGCATCCTCTTCACATCTTTTGTGATAATATTGTAGACAGCCGATATAGAGAAAGCTTTGTCATTACCTCTAGTATCGTAAATATAGAATTGTGTGGCGAGAGACTAGATTCAAACACAGCACTCTGATGAACTCAGACCTGCTTGGAAGCAGCAGTAAGTCATTTAAAAGGATCATGTTCAGTATCAGTTACACGGTTTTGTATGAAGCGCGAATTGTTCCAGAACACTGTCTTCATTTAAGAAATAATGCATTTTTTTTCCTCTCTATTTTCTCTTATTTTGTCTCTAAAATTTTACTTCAGAAAGGTTTTTTTTTTTTTTCATGGATTTGCAGTTACTTTGAGTGGAGGAGTCATGGTTATTTTCATGGTCCTATCAAAGACTTGTCTCTCTGTTTGCATAGTTCCAGTATTATTATCCTGTTGATAATCATTTTTTTAAAAAATCGCTCTCTCTCTCTCTCTCTGTTGCTTCAGGGCGTAAGACGTTCCCGCGGGCGAGGAGGACTCAGGGTCACGGCTTCCGCTCCCCAGTGAGTTTCAGTCCTACGGAACAGCAGTCTCCCAGCACCAGCAGCGGCAGCAGCATCTTCACCCCCGAGCTGGAGGAGCCCGGCCGCCGTCGCCGCGGCAGCGACATCGAACCCAACCCCAACAGCAACCCCACCCTCTCCGTCATGGACATCAGCCCCCCCAGCCGCTGTGAGTAGCCCAGAGAGAGAGAAAGAGAGAGAGAGGTCTGTTGAAGGAGAAGATAAATAGTGTTACTTTTGTGTCTGACTCTTTCATCGTTCTGTTTCTAGCTCCTCGCGCTCCTACAAACTGGAGACTGGGGAAGCTATTGGGACAGGGCGCGTTTGGACGAGTCTTCCTCTGCTACGACGCCGACACTGGGAGAGAGCTGGCCGTCAAACAGGTCCAGTTTGATCCCGACAGCCCTGAGACCAGTAAGGTGAGCGAGTCACACCAAGAACAGGCCAAACGTTCATTCATTCAATCAATCGTTCATTCAGAGATCAGTCAGATTTCGACTGCTGTGGGTTTTTGTTGTAGTCTGGAAGTGTGATTGGTCCTCATTGTACCTTATGGCTCAGGTATGTGTATATGTGCATGTTAAGTGAACTGTGTGTGTGTGTGTGTGTGCAGGAGGTTAGCGCTCTGGAGTGTGAGATTCAGTTGCTAAAAAACCTGTTCCATGAACGGATTGTCCAGTACTACGGCTGTCTGCGTGACACACATGAAAGAACTCTCTCTATCTTTATGGAGTACATGCCAGGGGTGAGTTTGTATGTGTGTGTGCAGTTACATAAAACATGCATAAAAACATATTTCCTTAAGAACACACACACACATGCACACACACACACACACAAACAAATGTCTACATTATTCTCAACTGAGGCCTGTTGTTGTCCTTTCTCTCTCTCTCTCTCTCTCTCTCTCTCTCTCTCTCTCTCTCGCTTTCTCTTTTTCCTCTTCTTTCTCTTTCTCTTTCTCTCTCTCCCCTTCTCTCTCTAGGGCTCCATTAAAGACCAGCTGAAGTCTTATGGTGCCCTGACGGAAAACGTCACACGGAAGTACACGCGGCAGATACTGGAGGGAGTGTGTTACTTACACAGTAACATGATCGTCCACCGAGACATTAAAGGTGAGAGAGAGCTGTGGAGGGACGAGGGATGGCCACGTCTAAAACTGTTTTAAAACTGATATGGTTAAAGTCAGCGCTTTTCCCTCTCTCGCTGACGCACACGTGAACACAGGCACGTAGACACACTGACTCATTTTTGACGCGTTCTTCTGAATTCCGCTTCTCAGGAGCCAACATCCTTCGGGACTCGGCGGGAAACGTGAAGCTGGGAGATTTCGGAGCAAGTCGTCGCTTGCAGACCATCTGTCTGTCTGGGACAGGCATTAAGTCTGTGACTGGCACCCCCTACTGGATGAGCCCGGAAGTGATCAGTGGAGAGGGCTACGGCAGAAAAGCTGATATCTGGTGAGAGACATCGAGAGTTTAGAGAGAATAATTCCAACAAATAATATAATATCATGTAATATAATATATGTAAGCGAGGTAAATACGCATGTGTCGTCCACTGCAAAGATACATTTCTGTGATAATTGATATCATTGATAGGAATTTAAATAGAATGAAATGAAATAGGATAACTAGAGCATTTTTCCCGATGTTGTCGTGGTGACAGGAGTGTTGGCTGTACGGTGGTGGAAATGCTGACTCAGCGGCCTCCCTGGGCAGAGTTTGAAGCCATGGCGGCAATCTTTAAGATCGCCACTCAGCCCACCAATCCGGCGTTACCAGCTCACGTGTCAGACCACTGCCGCGACTTCCTCAAACGCATCTTCGTGGAGACGAAACAGCGCCCAGCAGCCGAGGACCTATTACGGCACGTCTTTGTTCACTAGCCCCTCCCCCCCTCCTTATCCCCATCCAACCAAGCTCTGAGCCATCAGAGACTGCCCTAAGTGTCTGTAAGCTCCACCCACTTTTTCCATAACCCCTCCCAGCCTGTGGCAGAGCACTCTAATGAATCAGTGACAGTAGGATGTGGCAAGATGGGGCAGGGAGGGGATGGTTAATCCTGCACCTCTATTGGTGAGAGACAGTTCTGGGGGGAGGAGCTTGATTCTTGTACGAAAAGCGTTGCACCTTAATTTCACAGAGGGGTAAGTAACCCTCCGAATGACTAATAGACAGAATCTTTGTAGATGTTTTTTTTTTTTTTTTTTTTTTTCCCTTTTTCTGCTCTTATTTTGATGGGGTTTTTTTTTTTTGGTATACCTTGCGATTGTGGAGTGCGAGCCTTAGCTCTGGGGAGTCCAGTCAGGATCTGGACTTAGGTGGAGCGGAGACGATGATCTGGTCCTTACACGACCCAGAATGTACCGCCATCTCCAGGATATGGCTGGGATGCGAACACGCTGCTAGACAAAAAAAAAAGATAAAACAAACAAAAACAAAGAAACATAAATTGAAAAAAAAACAAAAAAAATTAACAAAAAAAAAGTCAGTCCGACCACATGACGGGGTGGGAGATGTTCCAACTCACCTCTCTTGGTTCATCAAAGTTCTCATTTTCTTGCACAGTCCATGTAGAACACACACACACACACACACACATTCAGAACATGATTCTTTACTCTTGAATATTTCACTCGGTATGCTGTAAAGTCAGTAGAGTTTTGCTGGACTTCTTCCTCACACCTGATTCCCTTAGTAACCAGTGGGTGTCCTTTTCTCGTGCTGTAGAGTTTTGTCAGGGTCTGTCGTTCGTTCCCTCCAACACGCTCCATCTCTAATTCTCTACTGTGTGCCTTTTAGGAAAGTCTCCTTGTTTTTCGCCTGTGGTTTAACGTATTCGGTACGGTACCAACACGGCTGGTACGGACCAAGTCTAAGTGTTCTTTCCGTGTTGAACCCACAGCGGTGTGTCAGAGAGTTTCTTGAGTCGGTCAGTGATGTTTGGCTAGCACAGGGACCCAAAAAGAAGGCCCCCCCCCCCCGTCCCTCATACCAACCCTCTTTTCTTCTTAGACTGTTCTACTCTGCTCTGCCTTTTCTCTTTCTCCCAAGCCCCCTGTGGGTCTTGGGCCAACTCAACATCCAGTTTTCTCCCCCTAAGCACTTCCCTTGCCTTCCCTAAAATCACAGTGCCGTAGTCTTCACAACTGATCTGAGTTCAGCTCAGATCGGGGTTGACTCTGTACTCTCACACCAAAGCAAAGCCCGGGAAGCTGATCCTGGGTTTGGTGCCTAAGGTGTAGCTCACAAACAAAAAATGGTTTAAGTCCCAAAATCTCGTGTCTATCGTGCGCTGGTGTTCATGGTACGTAGATAGGAGGTAGAGGTACGATTTTATTTTCATGAGAACGGTTCAGGTACCGAGTTATGTGGAGGTGCTCGGAGATGAGCAAGCTGTCCTCAGGCGTGAACATGACTCCACACAGTGTAGTGCTCCATTCTAGTGCCATGCAAACAGTCTGTGAAAGACCGCCTAACAATACCAGTATGTGTCCGTAGATTCTATAGGGCTCAATAGCATTCAGGATTATACACACACAAACACACCACAAAACAGGTCTGCGCTGCAGTAAACTACACTTTGCCTGGCGTTACTTCAGAGTACTTCTCAGCTAACACTTGATAATACTCCTCGTTCTCTTGACTCTTTGTCACGTTCAGCTGTACCTCTGTACTGAAGTGGATTTCACATTACTCAACTGTACCTCACAATACTCCAGTAGTTCTTTGTAACAGCTAGATAGAACACACGTATTCACATTTTATGTGATATTTCTTTTTTATTATTATCGCGGCAGTGCGTAACGGTTCTTGGCTATACTCCACCGGAATTCCAGTGTTTCTGACTGCACCACAGTGCTAAATCTAACCTTGCGATGCCTTTGATCATAGGTTTTTTTTTTTTTTTTTTTTTGGATTCATGTCAACAAGGTTCTGACTCTGTACGGATCTCTCACACTCCAGAACACACTCACACGTTCACTGACACCGACGCAGTGTGTAAGGTCGCAGCCGTAGTCTTCGTTTTTACGCCACGTGGAGGAAAACGGGATGAACGTTTTTAACTCCATTAATTCTCTTCACAACGCAACAGTGCCAACTGTCACACTTCTCTAAAAATGATTCGATTGACGTTACTACTTCTCAGATAAAATTGTTTTTTCTTTCTTTGTTCGTTAGCCGTCTCTTGTCACGATTAGTTTTGGTAGTTCCTCATCAGACACGGACGGATTCGGTTCTCCTATCGTTCTTTTTTTGTTTGTTTGTTTGATTCTTTGAAAACAAGAGCCGTTTTTTTGTTTTTGCTGGCTCAGCTAGTTCCGCTTACGGTGCAGTCTGACCAAAACCCTTACCGTCATATCTGGTTCCAGTTTCGGTCCCTTGGTCACTCCGATTGTTTCCCATAGTGTTAACACTGGTTGCATCAGCAACTGGGTCATTCGCTTCTGTAACGCTCACTGAAAGAACTGTTCCAGCAGTTAAAATATGTCAATATTCCCAAAATTTCTGATCCAGAATTTGAAACCGTATTGTGCGGAATACATTAAGCCGGCCTATTTAAATTTACCTGGTTCCTCCTTTTTAGCCTTTTATTTGCTGATAGGTAAAAGCACTCAAGGAACAGTGCACATGCATTGTAATTATTATATGATGAGTTAGGATGACTTAGTCTGACCAGAGTTTTAAAACTGTACTAAACTGTAATAGTGGCTCCTACAGGGTGATGCCAGGTCCTGTCAGTCTGCGTTTGCCATCTCCCTCAGAGGAGCCTGGTTACTTCTCCTCTAGTATCTGTTCATTTGAGACACGCACTCCTTATGCTAAGACTATACATTTCTACAACTAAAGTGACTGAAAAACGCCCAGCCAAAGGTTTCAGTGCTCTGTCTTAGCAGAGTTTCTGTGTTAGTTAAATCATCATTAACGGTCGAAACAGCCTCCAGAACGGTTTCTCGATGGCTGAAGCGCTACATTGACACTCCAGACAATGTTTACACACGTCATCGGTCCTGCTCTCCTCCCTCCCTGTTTTCAAAAGGACCGCAGTGTTAGCGGGTGTCAACCCGGAAACCAACTCCACATCGAATACAGTGCATAGGTTTCTATTAATGCAGTTATTTTGGCTGCTCCACCACTGGGCTTTCTCCAGTGCTTCTACAGTGGGGAAACGAAACGTTTTTACCTTACTATTTCGCTTTAATCTGACGCCTCAATTAGGTTTACAAATGCAAACGAACTAATTGAATCTCAAACGTGTGTGGAATTTTCCGAACGGACTCTGATTTTCTGTGTTTTGTTTTTAAATGATGTGCAGTTTTGCATTACGGAGCAAACTGGTGCTCTCCCATCGATGATTCAGAGTCGGAACATTCTAACGCAGCCAGTATATGCCTGTAAAGGAACGAGTGAAATAAATTTGGAGGGGTTTTTTTTGTTTGTTTGTTTGTTTGTTTGTTTTTGATGTAAGAGTAAGAGCTTCAATCCTGAACTTGACAAAATTTTCTATCACGTTTAGTGGGAAGGGACAGCTATAGAAGCATTATATGACGGTTTCTCTAATTTTACTCAATGTACAGAGTTCACGTTGAGGGCAGGCGCCTGTAATGTATGTATGATTCTTTTTTTTTTCTTTTTTTTTTTTTTCCTTTCTTTCTTTTAATGAAGGCCTGTTTGCACATTTTGAGACCATGATTTGTACACTGATTTTGTAATAGTTTTGCCAATGAATGCTTGGCACATTTTGTGTGTTTGTACGTGTGTGTGTGTGTGTGTGTGCGTGGATGTCTGATGTTTTTGTGTGGAGGTGTATGATCACGTTTGCCTCTGTTGACTAAAAGAATAACTTTTTCTCGGTATTGAGTTTATTACCGTTAAAGAGCATTTGCCTGAAGTTGAGGCAGGCGACTCTCCTGCAGAGCCTGACTACACAAACTCCAGTTCCAGTTAAGCCAGTCAGATTAATCTGTATTGGGTTTCCATAGGATCTTGATTAGCAGAAATGAATATCAGACTGAGACAAAAAAAGAAAAAAGCCACCTGTTCCACACAATGACTTATCCATCTGCTCTGTGTTAGGCTCTTGCAGGAATGCAATGCCCCATTGTTGCCACTAGGTGGGGCAACCCAACCATCGCCTGTATTCTCATTTTCCTTATACCCTGTACTGATTGACATCCAGTAGATAAAATTTAGCTCCAGGGCTGCATCTAACATCCCTTTGCCTCTGATGGGCCAATACGCAAGGCTTTATTTTATATTATTATTTTTTTAAGAGATAGTTTTCACATAATATTTAGAGCCCCAGTGTCCTAGACTGGATTTGCCATACTTATCAATGTGGTTTGATACACCACTGCTGCCACTCCAGGGTCCTGAATGCACTTTGTGTGTGTGTTTTCAAGTATGAGAGAAATTGTGTGTGTGTGTGTGTGTGTGTGCGTGTGTGTGTGCGTGTGTGCGTGTGAGAGTTTGATGAGGAGGAGAGCGCCGATCGCGCCTTGGACACTGCGCCCAAAATGCCTTGCGCATTCTGACTGTATGACGGAGAGAAAAAACAAAAAAAAAAAAAGAAAAATTTTGAAAATGTACAAATGTAGAAATTTGAAAATGTACTTTTTTTTTTTTTCCTTTGCCTTTTTTTTTTTTTTAAAGGAAAGAGCACACTTATCTGGTATGACACCTGTATCCCTCATGTTTGTCCTCTTTGTCTATTGTATAAGAAATTAAGCCATGTTTATAATTCAATTTGGTTTGTGACCAAGAAGCCTGTTTATATCAAATATGTATATCAGTGGTACGCATATTTTTTTTTAATATATATTTTTATTTTTTGTTTGTTTGTTTGTTGGTTTTTGTTTTTTGTTTTGGGGTTGTTTTTTTTTGCTCTTGTTTTTTAAAAATTGGAGATTTTATGCATGATTGGCGTTTGGGAGAGCCAGTGTGGTTTCGTGCCCTGCTGTCTCAGCACCGCTGCAGTGGGGCTGGTACGCTGGAAGAGACCACGAGAAAGGCCAAGACGGCTGGCACTTTGCAAAGTGTTGATAATTATAATTATGATGATGATGAAAATAATAAAAAAGATATTTATTTCACATTTATTTGGTGTTTCTTTTCTTTTTTTTTGTTTGTTTAACGCTAATTTCTTAAGTCAAGATTTGTTGCGTTTTATTGAACTGCTCAGCAGTCCACTGATGGGACATGGAGCCGCACGTGTGGAGTAGGTCCTGCTTTACCGTGCCTTAAACTAAATCCATCATTGTTTATCCCAATGACGGGTTGGGTGGAGCTGTACGCAGCAGTTAAAGGAGCTGAGTGGCAAGACACTTTCCTTTGTCTAACAGTTTACAACGACGACTTACAATGGACTGGCTCAACTGCCGAGGTAGGGTTCACTTTCAGCGCTTCGTCCCATTGTGAGTTCAGTCATCGTTTACAGTACATAAGACTTAAAAGAAGACACCAGTATTGCATAGACAATGTTTTTTTTTGTTTTTTTTCTTTTGGGAGGAGGGGGGGGGGGGGGTGGAGGGTTGTTACATTCAACTTTTAAAAAAAGACAGGAAATCCTACAGATGTACAAATATACATTCTTTTCACAGTTCAGTATGACTTTTTAAAAGTCATGACCATGCATCTTCCCTGGAAACAGGAAATCATGATAAAACAGAGACTTCTGTACAGTTACACTGGACATAAACGTACTGTTCTGAATGTGAGACTGATTACTACAGTGGGATTTAATCCAGAGACCAGGGTATTGATTTACGTGCCTTAAAACATTCAACACTGTGTGAATTTACCCCAAGAACAGGCATGCAACTGAGGAAATGAAAGGTAAAAGGGGGGGGGGGGGGCTCAGACTACACCTTAAAAGACAACAATACATATTAAGAGAGGGGGGGGGGAGGGGGAAACAAACACTACCAAAACTTGACCTATCCTGAAAGGAGGCACGTTTTTTTTTTTTGTTGTATTGTATTAATATACTACAGGCATAAAGGATGCTACATTGAACACGGTGTTTAAAAATCACTGAGCAAACACAAACTTCAGAGATTTCTGAATCTTGAATAACATCTGATTATGACATCTGCCGATACTTAACATCTTAACTTGGTCTCCTGCGTGGAAGACCCGGTCCGTCACCGTCGGCGACAAGAGTCGTGGAAACGGGACCCGGTGGTCAGGCGGTAGACCGGAGGCGGTAGACCGGTCTCTACCACTTGCCCCTCTTGCTCCAGTCTTTGGGTGTGAAATGGAGGCATTTGGGGTCTATGCGCAACCGTCGCTTTTGCATCGCTTTTTCGTGGCCGTCCACTATGTCCTCGGACAGCGTGAGAATGTACTGACCCTAAGGGAGAAACGGAGAGACGTTCTGAACCGCGTTTTTTTTGTTTGTTTTTTTGGGTTTTTTTTTTTAAGAAAAAGCTCACTGTTTCAGAGTTTCTAAACACACTGAGATGTAGCAGACATGTTACTCCACTGGTAGTAACTGATCAGCGTGAGATGGTGATTGACAGCCGTTGTACCTTGTAATAATTGATGAGATTGAGGTACTGAAGAGTTGATATGACGTCCTCTTTCTTCACGCTGGTTATTTCACTAATATCACTGAAAACAAACACATTAACACAGCTCGCTGGACGCACATATTCACATTTCTCTGCTCACTTTAACCAGTAACAACATATCGCCGCAGCGTCAGAAGTCTTCCACTGAGAATAATACTCTGGGAAAGATCAGTTTTCTGATTACTGATTTGATCAAGTTAATATACAATCTCATTTGCGAATGTCTCCGGCAAGTCTCCGAACATTTCGATGGGTTTTTTTTTTTCCGGTACCGAAGACGCCGTCGGTCGGATTTGCCGTTGCTTTAGAAAGTGAAATAGGTTTGTATTTGCTAAGACAGACGTATACACTGCCGTTTACTGCTGGGGCGGACCGGCGGGAATCGGGGCTTACTTGATGGTGATCTGAGGCTGTTCTCCATTCTCGGATTTCAGGTCCATGAGGATCTCCAGGATGGTCTGGGACCAGTAGGAACGGTAGGAGAGCAAGCCGAGGTCAGACAGAGGCTTCTCGGGGGTGCCCGTCTTCCCCTCCACCTTCGACAGCTCATAACCTGAGAGACACACGGGGGAGACGGGGGGAGAGATCGCGTAAGGCGCGACTTTAACCTGATGACAAACAGTGTGAAGGGCCACGGAATCACTCTCGGATTTACAGCAGGGGCCACACCATCATAAACACAATCCATGAAATCAGTATGACGGGTTTATGTCTATTACGTGCGGTTCAATACAAGACCAGAGACTGTTTCCAGTTGCTATGGTAAATGTTTCCAGTTACTATGGTAAAACCATTGAAGTAAACACGTGAGGCATCTCTAAGTCTTCAAAAACTGAGTGAGTGTGTGTTATTGACTGATCTGGTCACAGAACAGCCCAACATCCCAGACACTACATTTGTTAACAGTGTCACTTTGGAAAACAAACTCTTTTTTTGCGATACGGACATACTTACTAAACTCAATGAGTAATTTGCCATAGCCTCTCCTTTGATACGGTGGCAGTGTTAGAATACAGGCCACATTATAATCTTCTGTTGACTCTTTCTCCTGTGGGTAAGCAAAAGATAAACGTATACACAAATATGTTTACAGACCATGACTCGTCATAATAATTTACATGTATAAAATACAGCATGTTAACGTCATGTAAACAAAAAACTTAAAACTCTTGTTACATTCATAGTAAAAATGTTATTTACATTAAAATATTAACAAAACCATTTTTTCATACCACTTTTGACTTGTCATTGTCCCTAAAATGAGAAAGTCAACCCCCCACCCCCGCGAAACTGTACCTTAGAGAAGTAGCCGACGATGTGGAAGCCTTTGGGGTCGTATTCTGTCATAACGTAGAAGAGGAAGGGGTCTGTGTCATAGTACAGGGTCTTATGATCCAGGAAACACTTGGCCAACAAACACAGATTCTGGGAGTACATCTGTAAAGCAAGAGAGAGGATAGACAATTCGGACACTTCTCAACAAAAATTAAAATCCTGCTCACTGACAACAAAGAGATGTTAATAATTACGGATGGTCAAGGATGACCTAAAAATAAATAAATAAATAAATACATAAATAAATAAAACATTAAAAAAAAACCCCAAAAAACCCCACTGACCTTGTTTTTCCTGCCGTCGATTTCAAAAAATGAGATGGTTCCTTTGCGGTAGATCTCATTACCCGGCGGATGCCGCAGGTTACACTTTGTCTGTTAGGAGGGAAGAGTGGGGAAAAAAAGAACTCAGCTGACATGAAAGGATTGCATCAAACCAATACCAGCACATATTTCCTATGTGTAGCGTGTTCGTCCGTGTCGTCTGCCTGCAGTGACAATCATGCCAGCTCAGCCGATTAAATCTAATGATGCTCATTCAAAGCCATCTATGATTTAACAACAAAAAACTTCACTATTCTTCTCGATACTGAATTGATCATGTTACGAACTTGTTCTTGAATTGCGTCCTGGAACACACAGTCCATGTATATTTATCTTCTACATGCTATGAATGACTGACAGGAATTTTGCTTCAGCCTAAACATGTTATGAGTGAGGGGGTGCTAATAGAGCTATGTAATGTGAGTGAAGCAGCTCTCTCTCTCTCTCTCTCTCTCTCACCAGATGCCTCTGTAGACACTTGAGGCTCTTGAGGTACTTGAGGCAGAACTCGCACAGGTAAAGTATGGGGAGGGAGGTCAGTTCCTGGGGGTAGGGTGAGAAGTACCAGGGCTTCAGCCGGTGACGACCCAGCTCGATGCAGCTTATGTTCTTCATCCGCGTCACTATGTCATCGTGGCTACGGTCCGAAACCAAGCTGCCCGTCATGCGCGGGGCGGAGGGAATCCCGTCCGAGCTGTCCTGGGAATCCTGACGGAGTGAGGGGAAGGAAAAAGTCAAAGTCTGACTGACCAAACACAACAAAACACTCAAAGACCAGGGGATTTACTATGGCAGATTTAAGATCCCTTGCCTAGCGTTAACATAACGGATCAGAGCAGATCCAGGACTTTTTAGCGGGATCCGATAACTCCCAACACTAGATCTAGACCGTGACCAAAGGAACACGAGACACACAGCAAACACACAGTGACAAGTATAAAGAAACAGACCTCTCCAGGCTGCACAGGGGCAGTGGGGCTTCGATGGCTGTTTAACTGGAAAACCTTTATCATCTAGCAGAGAAACACAAAGTGGTGCACAATTTTTGGACACTTTCATTTAGTTTCTTTTTGAAGGTAGATCTATACTTCACTGTTTGGACGACATACCGACACCCTGTGTAAACAGAGTCATCCGGAAGCGCCATGTATGGCCGTAACGCATTAAAGAAGTTTTTACAGAGCCTGGGAGCCATCACAAGGTTTGTAATAAACAAGAACAAGGCCTTTACAGTGGTTACATATCAGTTCCTAAAAGTGTTAATCATAGACAAAGTTGACACTGTGCTTCCTGGAAAGTGTACATAGATGAATGATGTATAAAACTGCCTCAGTATAACAAACTGAACAATACAGTTACGCATAATTTGTAAAGCATCATAATTCACTCTTGTAACAAACTCAAAAACGTTGCTCTTGGTCACATGACATCAGATTAAACAGAGGCACACGCAGAACCACAGGCGTTCGGTAATCTTCCACGAAACAAAGTCCTAACCCGACAAGGGGCGTCTACACGCAGCGCGTAACGTGAACCAGAGTGTTTTTACCTCCTCGGGTCCCCCGCAGTGCTTTCTCTTTCTGCCCGGCTGGGAGGGTACAAGACGTCGAGCTGTGCCATTCTGAGAGCAGCGGAGAGACAAAGAGTCAAAACGAGGTATACGGCGATAACGTATTACCCTAACTAAAAGCCCTCACCAAAAAAAAACAAAAAAAAAGTCTAGAAAAAGCTCCACATTAGACTGGGTGAGAGGAACCCCTGACTCTTGTAGCTGTGAGTTAAAAACCTGTACGTTTCTATCTGACTTGCATAGGAAACAGAGATGTGAGGTTTTGTGTAAAGGTCTGTACTGTGGTGTGGGAATGCTGGGGATCTTCTCTGCTGACACTGAGGTTAAATGTGGTGGTGTCCCTCACAGAGGGGTAAAGAGAAGCCTGAGGGGCTTCTGCAGAGCTGGAGAGAGAAGGCACCGGTGTCGCCGGGGAAACCTGAGTCGCCAGGGAGACGGACTCTGCTTTCCTCCTCTGTAAGCCAATCAGAGATCGGATTAAAAACACTGGCCTTGAAAAGATCTGACACATTACTGTACAGAAACTAGATTAAATCTTCTCATTATTAATCTGAGAATCGTTTAACTGCAATTGCTGCCACATCATATTGAAGAGGAACGTCAAGTAAAAATGTCTTTAAAACAAAAAGGCATTTTGCTTTGTGACTACCAAAACAATATCAATTAATTAATTAAAGAAAAAGCCACACATTGACTTAACAAGGATTAAGAAAATTTTTTGATGCACAGTTCAGAAAAACTGAAATATGAGAGGGCAATAATTTTTTGTCTAACTGTGTGGCCCTCTAAACAAACCCCTCTTACGTGTTTATCTCAGAAGCTACGACTCTGTGACAACATTGGTCTGTAAATAAAGGCGCACATAAAGAGTCAATATGAAAGTTTGTCAAAGGTGAGACTTCACATGTTTTTACCTTATACAGCAGTTTACGCAAGCATTAGGGTACAAATTCTCTCTGCGTTGGTTTCAACACCGCAATGTCAAAGAACAATGAAACACTACAGACATGTGAGTCCACTTTTTTTTCTATGTAGTTTCTGAACTTTTGAACCCTGTTCTTTCGGCCTTCAGCTGATGCTGTCTGGAGCCAACATCTTCACTGAACTGCCATTAGAATACGCGGCCATGAGAAATGAGGCAAAACAAATTGTTACTGCGCTCTTCCCGCTTTAAATAAAGTTTTAAACAGGATCCGATTTCAGAGGGTTTTTTTTGTTTGTTTGTTTGTTTGTTTCCAAATGTCCCGTTTTCTCATTCAGACTCGGTATGAATCTGCGGTTAAGTCTCTGTGCGTGAGGGGTGAGATGAGGTTATACCGGTGTGGGGAGGGTTTTGCCTCTGGAAGGTGCAGAAGCAGACTGAAGGTTGAGATCTAGACTCTTCCTCTGAATTTGAACAGAAAGGAAGAGACGGGAAGAGGGATTAAAGGACACGTATACATATATGCAACCAGCTCCACTAGAGCACACCTCTTCTTCTTCTTTCTCTTTTTTTCTTTTTATCCAACTGTCATTCGTTTGTTGTGTCCCGTACAAACTAACTGTCGGCTACATATATGAGCTTCTTTGGAAAATCAGATGGAAGATCTGTGTCAATAAAGTGTATCACAAGAGTGTTAAAAGTGTTAAATATTTGTGCTTTGCCCCCCCCCCCCCCCCCTCCTCTAGAGGGATCTTATTTTAGATAAAATGTTATTCATAATGATCTCATAGCCTTTTGTTGCAGCACAAACACTGAATTCTATTTTGCAAGTTAACAGTGTGCAAGAGCTATGTTTTGTTTCTGCACATGTGTGGCTCCACTTACATACAGCATGTTACACAGCTAAAATTAATGACACATCTTTATGAGTTAGCTTTGTCTTAAAATGATGCATAATTGCTCATTTAATTAGTCTTAGGATTTTCATCAGGCCATAGCAATGGTCATTCACACATGTCCTCTCTAAGTCACTGGCAAAGCCAGCCAAGCAGTCCATACAAGCAGATGTGAAAAGGGAATCACTGTTTAGTGTACTGTCATATATGGACTGGAGTCTGAGTGTTACTGTGGATTGGGATCTCTGCAGGACTGAGTGGGATTATTTAAGAATGAGAAAGGCTTATTCAATTCCTCTTACCACATCCCTGTCAGGGGAACTAGGCCGAGATCCCGGCAGACCATTCTTAGAGGGCGTCTTTGCTTCTTTCTTGGGAAACTGAATCTTTTTCATGTCTAGTCTGTCTGGGGTCACCCATTCATCCAAACGCTTGTTGACTGAAAACACATGACACACATAATAATTCACATCCTACTGACTGTCTCACATTCTACATTCTCCTTAAAGCACAAATCAATTACACCAGGTAATCAAGAAATGTTATATTGGACAACTCCAGACTGTTCAGGCTGTCTGATGAGAGAGAGAGCTAATACTCACAGTCAATGTAGTGGACATAGTAGACTTTTTTCCCCGGGACGTCTTTCACACTGAGGATTTCAGCCAAGGCTATACAAACAACAACAAAAAGATACCGTATGAAATTATTAGTACAAATTACCAACTAAATAAACAGCAACGATCATGGGCAGGTCAAACGTGTTCAAACTGTGGGATAAACACCAAACCAACAGCTGGCTGTCAGCTGTCAGACAATTTAGACTAGGATATTGATCGTGATTAACAACAGATTGGGGAAAATAAAGACCCAGTGACATTCCAAGCTGTAACGATATCACTTTAACATTTTTAAAGTCTGCTTAATTGGGCATATTTCGGCTTTGATTACATTTTCACTTTAGCTTGTACGGCTGTCACAGCGGTTTGTTTTGCAGCGGGCATGTTAGAACCCAGAACACTTACGCCATTCGTCTTCGTTTTCCTGATTTTTCCGGAGCACTGGGAGCCGACACCCCTCGACAATATCGACCTGTGAAAATAAAACAAATCTTAAATAGCCCCGACTGACAACGAACTGGCATTTTCAACTCATGTAAGCGTATAAATTAAAACAGCCACAGGGTACTCACCGTATTGTCCGCCATTTTGGTCAACAGCTACAGATGAATACTAATTGAGATCCAGACTGCTAACTCTTGATAAAAAACTATTACACCGTGTGAGGAAAGGAAGTCTACGCGTTCAAGGAAGTGAGGCGAGGAAGTCACTGTGTTGTAGGACAAGGAATGGAGAAAAATCACATCAGTAATGTTCTTATTTTCCAAAGATTTTCCGTCATTAAATCATATGTTGCAATCATATTTCAACCACTGTACTTTTCCTAAGAATAAACTTGTTTAGTATACAATAGCGTGTATACACCCCTTTCCAAGCGCCGCCTATCATAGCACAGAATTTTCCATCATACTAATGGCCAGCTCACTGTCTAGTCTCTTTCAACTATCTGTTATCCAGTGTCGACAGAGAAACAAAACAAATTCTTTGACCCGGAAGATATACTATATCGTGGCTACTTCGTGCACAGGGACATATACATTTTTTAAATTAAATTATGTGTTAATTAATTACCCGCGTTGTT
The DNA here is from genome assembly GCF_902362185.1 of Chanos chanos. Lineage (NCBI taxonomy): Eukaryota > Metazoa > Chordata > Actinopteri > Gonorynchiformes > Chanidae > Chanos > Chanos chanos. The sequence goes on from NC_044502.1 coordinate 8,030,609, forward strand.
GGACATATCATAAATAAAACAGACTTAAATATGCACTGTTTTTATAATACATTTATTTGCACATGATGAGGAAATATCAATATTTGTATAATTGTTGTCGTTAAAAAAAACATACTGTCCTTAAAAAATGTAACAGTATTTACAAAAAGCTATTTAAAATGAGCAAAGAAACTTTGAAAAAAATTTTTTTTTAAATATATTTCAACAATGACAGTCTTCTGAAATATCTGAGGTCTCCATGGCAAAACTGAATCCTTCGAGACATAGAATCTGCGATGTGCATGTAACGACTGTTAAGCACTTGTCAAGTAGATCGAGAATGACGCATCAAATCTGGTCAGACAAAGTTTCAGACGTTTGCAGCAGCAGATATGAATTTAAGGAGAAACGTTTTAACTTCCGAGATGTGCATCGTCTCTCTAATGGTGGTATCGCGGCTGCGGATTGACAAGAGCCCATTCTCTAGGGTGTTCTCACTGATCATGACTGTGAAAAGAACGCCCATCTCATCATACCTAGAAACGAAGTCAGAGATGACATTCATGGGAGACTGTAGCAAAACTGACTGAGTAGGTAGTTACATGTGTCATGAAACATAACATTGGTATTCTCTCACTTAGAATGCATGAGCTCCAGGGAAGAATGTGTGGTGTCCAGGTAACCAGGCCACGCTGATATTCCTGCTTCAAGAAACTCCTGGAGTAATCCTTCACAAACCTTTAGAAAAACAGATTATTATGCTGTTAGACATCGTGTCAGGTCGGGGAATGTTTTAACACCTTTCACAAGTGAAACATAAACACACATAATTAACCCATGTCTGACTTAATTCAGGTCATGCAAAAATACACCTTCCTACAGGGCTTGTGTGTCACACTAATTAACAGGTCGGAAAACTCAGAATTCTCTCGAGTCTTTTCTTCAGTTAAAATCCACTCTTACCTGTCTCAGCTCCATGGTGGAGCCTCTGCCCACATCCACGGCCACTTTAACGGGAGAGAGAGTGGGATGCAGTTTCAGCACCTATAAAAACCCAGCCAGGTTTTAAGTGTACACTTGTCTTAATAAAAAATAAAATAAATGCATTCACTTCACAGTCATTTTATACGTTTCTTCAAGGCCTTAGCCCACAAAATTTCGTAAAGATGAGGTAAGGTGCTGTGCGGTAGCATAACATTGGACAGCACCACCAAATACCTGACAGTTCAAGTTTGTGCACCTGTCTTTGATGAAGTTTCTGTTTGTTGTCAACTTTCTTCAGCCATTGTAGTGAATTGAAGAGATAAGCCAAGACTCCTCTATCAATGTTCCCACTCACAGATATGACATGGGGAACAACTGAATTCCTCCCATCTTTACACTGTGAATGCAGAAAAATGTTTCTTTTTTTAACTTACTGGACTTTTTCCAACTCATTCCAACTTCTCTTGAATAATTACAAGGTAGCAGTGTAACAGCTATCTGCTATCAGCAAACTGTAACAGAACAGTCACAGGGTAAACAGTCAACAAAATGCATTGTCAAAAGAAATCTGTGTTTATGGGAAATTTTAAAGTTTGTCCGTGAGAAAACAGGATGTAATGAATGAAATTTCACATCTTAAGGGTGCACTAACATGCAGCTTGGTTCGGCTGCCTCGATGGCTATTGAGCAGTTCTGTGCTCCCCAGGTTGTGCAGTGTTTCAAGGGTCTCCGTCCCCCAGGGGAAACGGTACAGAATCTTGACCCCGCGGGATGCTCCACTTTGCAACTCTTCATCCGTAGCATCACAGCAGTTGAAGTCAGATGGCCCTAAAGCAAACTACAGATAGGACAACTGAGCACAAGGCCCCTACTGTTAATTATAATAATAATAATAGTAACAATTAATCCCACAAAACATTCACCAAATAGGAAATATGTGTCCCTATTCTTTAGTGTTCATGAAAGATCATCATGTGTGACCAACAACCTAAACGAAACTAGTAAATGTTAAGTACATTCCAGTAATCAGATGTTGTCATGGCAACAGTCCGCTATGAACCTACTCACCTTTCGCCACCACTGTAAACGCTGCCGAGACCAGTAGTCCAGCCACTGAGAGGAGGTGCGAGGGGTGCAGAACCATACCAAAGAGGATTCTGTAAACTCTGGCAACCTTACATGGACAGAGACCAGATTCATTTTAGAGAGATTATTCACAGAGCAAAGTTGGACCACGGAGATGTTTTATGATAATTTTGAAGAATCTGGCAACCTCCTTGGACGATGAAGCTAACTTAGTTAGTTACAGATTAGTGCTATTACGTTTGCAGCGATTACAGACATATATGTTCCATAAAAATAAGAGGGAGAAAAGTAACAAGACGAGCCTCACCAATCGATGCTATCTGCATTTTCTGCGGCCGGGCCGTGGCACACCCCTGTTTCAGCTAAACCAAACGGTAGCTTTTTATTCACCAGCTCCAAGGACGGTGCAAACTGTTCCAACGCACCTATAAAAAGGAAAAAAAAATGTGGCAGAAGTTATTGATCAAGACCGTGTTTTCAAAAATTAAAACTGAATGTATTTTTAATCTACTCACCTTTCAGGAGGCTTGTCCGGAACGACACACTACGCTGTAAAACGTGCTGTAGTCTGGTTTTAATTTGCTCTTTGGTCAGTTCATTGTTGCTGACAGTTTGTTCAATGGCACTGTTATCAACAAGTCGAACTCCTTCCTTGTCTCTGGCACTTTGAAGTGTACTGATCCCAAACACCTGAGCTCTTGAACGCATCACCGAAATCCACCACTGATCCACAATATTGCTCTTGAGGTCTACACCCAAAGGTCCATATCCACAGCTTCGCCCCCGCTGGATGGAATTGCTGTGGAACTCACCATGTGCAATGTAATAGCGGCTTGCGCAAAGCTGCATGAGTGCGCTCGTGAGATCTGAATTGTTGTTGGTCGCTGTACTGCAGTAAGAGTTAATACGATGCAGAAGAGATGCTACCCAACGTAAGGATTTTAAGTCCCTCTTATGTCTGCTAAGCAGACAGACATACCTTTTTGTGCAGTCAGTAAGCATGTTTATTTCAAAACATTACAGTGTCTAGAATCAATTACAAACGTGGGACAACCACAGGAGAACTACCGTAATAATATCCAACCACCTTGAAATGATCGTGGTCAGTTTACTTTTAGAACAGCTGCAAACGTGCAGCTACTCGAGAATGGGTTGTTACCCTTAAAATAACTACACCATGTGTACATTCGTACTACTAAATACGATGCTAACCGATTCTGATCTCAAACATTGTACATCATACCACTTTGTAAGTCACAAAATTTTTCTGGGTTGTAATAGTTTTACCTCTAGAACTACTCAGATACTTGAGTATTCTCGCCATGAATCTGCGGTTGCCATGTCTCTACTGAAAGCAATATCACGTGTGAAATAATGCTATGGTTGGAAGTTAGCCGCTGAAAGACCAGTTTCTTCATAATAAAAGTCCAGACGAAAAATGTGTTTTCATGAATTACATTCTGATGTTTGTACAATCCATGTACACTGGGAAAACAAATGTTATCTTACTCTCATAGATCAGGTGGCCGTTTGTACGCAAAATATCACAAGGATGAACTTAAAGCAAGGCTTAGAGCTTGTGAAATACACTAATAGGCACCTTCTTAACAAGTTGCCCTAATATACATTGTGTGCACATGCAAACTAACTGTGTAAATTAACGTTAATCTTAAACTTGGAGAGAGTGGATGAAAGATAAAATTGACAAAGGATTTTTCCCTTTGGTTTGGGCTAACAAGCATACAACACAAAAAACTATGTCAATGACAGATTTAAAAAAAAAAACCTCAATAAATATGAAATCTAACGTATTTGCACTCTGTAACTAATAAGCTAAATGGAATGTTAGCCTGGCACGTCACATTGTAATTACCACCCACTCTTCTAATTATCTGGTAACAGTCGTGTTGCCATACTTATAATCCCAGCACTGTTTTTGGATGTCAACAAAAAATGATAAATTTGCCTCTGCATCATTAAAAAATACCAGTGCAAAAAGTTTGAATACCTGGCTGTGGTTCTAGTACTAGGATATATTTATTGTTTCACGCATATGGATGAATTAAAAATGTGTAAGGAAATTCTGCGCAGCAGTACAATAAGTGGACTCTTATTTTGATTGAAATATTGGTGAGTTCACTGCCATCTCTGAATCTATTACCCGGAAGTCGTGCAGCTTCTTCAGCTCCTCTTCAGGGGGGTATTTCAGAAAGCAAGTTTAGTGAAAACTCATAGATAGTTAACTAAGAATAAGTAGTAAACCTCCTAACAGAGGAGCCCTGTGGCTTCATTCTACTAGCAAAACAAAGCCATAGGGCTCTTCTATAATAATAATAATAATAATAATAATAATAATAATAATAATGTTTATTTAGAGCCCAATATCACATTTATAATGTCAAAGGGCTTCACATGTCTATAACAAAGTCAAATCAAAATTATGTTATGCATATTAGGAGGTTTACTACTTTCTCTAAATTAACTAACTCTGAGTTTTCACTAAACCTGCTTTCTGAAATACCCCCCAGGTTAGAGGGGAGAAAAATAAATGAAAATTTTCTGATGAAGGGGGGGAGGGGGGGGGGGAGAACAACTCACGACTTGCTTTACTCTCCCTCCTGTTCATATGTCATTTTTTACTATGGGTTATAAATAATGAACTAATTACGCCTAATTAAAAATACGCTTAACCAAAAAGAATTTCACCCCTGGCACAAACTGTTTGCATCTAAGGAACATGACTTTGCTTTCCTCATGAATTTGAGAAAGTTTAATAAACATTTCTAACATTTGTATACATAACATGACCACACCTTAGCTAAGAGAGAACAGGTCACTGAGAGAACATTGGCTGTGTCCGAAATCACTCACTCATTCACTACTCCCTACTCACTATCTAGGGAGTTCTATGTTGAGGACTATATAGTGAGCTCATCTGCAAAATGAAAAAAACACTTTCGGGCACTACTCGGGTCATTTTCTCTGCACCGTTAATTATGTCATTGCCGTCGCACAATTAAAATGTACCGGATCAACGTCCAATCTCCTCTCCACCGTCTACCATTTTTCTTTTCAGCGCAATGCATGATGGTATATAGTGCTTGGTTAGTGACCATCCGTTGTACACTACTTTTCACGATGAATTGTAGGATTCTTTCAGTCCATTATGTAGAGTATAATAATTCTCAGTATACATTGGGACAGCACTACAAAATGGCGAACTCACTATACAGTGGACTACATAGTGATTTTGGACACACTCACTGTCATAACATAAGAACACCATTTGTATGTGTGCATGTGTGTGTCTGCGTGTGTGTAAAAAGGGAAAATGTTCAAAACACTCTTTGTTCTCAGTGTACTATTACTGTCATATGGCTATTTCACACAAAAAGAGAGCACAAGATAATTATATTTTTAATTTTTTATTTATGTGTTGATGTTGTTGTTCTTGTTGATGTTGTTGTTGTTCTTGTTGATGTTGTTGTTGTTCTTGTTGATGTTGTTGTTGTTCTTGTTGATGTTGTTGATGTTGTTGATGTTGTTGTTGTTCTTGTTGATGTTGTTCTTGTTGCTGTTGTTTTGGTTTTGTTTTGTTTTTGGGTTTTTTTGTCTTTGCTTTTGGTGAAGGGGGGGTTGGGGGGGGGGGGGTACTGGCTGTCTTGGAGTGGCATTTAGGTGCGTCTGAAGGCCTTGAAAACAGTGGCGAGCAGTCTTCTGATCATACTGCGCTTTCTCGGCTCCTTATTTGCTGCAGACTCGCTGTTGGTCTGTGGAGAGGCTGAGGACAGTAGGTTTGTTGAAGGCTCTGCAGGTGGAGAAGCAGATGGGGCATCCTCAGAAAATATCTTTTCAATTTTAGTCCTCTTCTTGGGTTTTTTCTTGATGCGGAATTTTATCTTTTTAGCTTTCTTTTTGGCCTTAGCCGTAACGTGCCTTTGGATTTCAGCCTTCACAGTAGATGGAGCTGACGTATCTTCCTGCTGGAGTGTTTTCTCCAGTGACTTCAATATGGCATGGTCAATGGAAGTATCCTCAGCATCCTGTGCCCTTTGTAGTGCTTTCTCATATCCAATAGTTTGGACCACATCCGAGTATAAAGTGCCCATTATTTCAGGCCACAGAGGCTTGGCCACATGGTTCTCACACAGGGCCCCTTTAACAAGCTGGTTGGACATCTTGGTTATCAGCTCTCTATCAGTTTCCATCCTAGAGAGCAGTCTGACTAAAATGAGGGTTGACACACTGTTACCGGCGTCGGATTTACCTTCAGTCATGGATGGTATGACAGACGTGGCTGAATCTTTGGTAATCGGAACATTTTCATCTGTAGCCAAGGCAGTGATAGTGGACACTGGAACATCCACAGTTGTGGCACTAAAAGATTCCCCCATAGTCTTGTCAGCCTGACTGCTAATTGTATCCATCACCTCACTGTGAATTAGTTTGGTGACAAGCTCGACTGTGTCGTTACAAGTCGAGCTGTCTTGAACAGTGGATGTCACAGGAGGAAACAGAAACGGAACAAGCAGCCTCTTCACAGACTCCTCTGCAAACATGTACACCATCTCTGAGACCATGGGTTCTTCCGTTTTCTTCTCTCTATGCCAAGTTGCGGAGACAGCCGAATCTGACATGCTCCCAGCAGGCGCTGGTGCAACACATAGGGTGTCGCTGCACTCAGTAAACAGCCGACGGACCTCGCTAGCAAGATCTTGGGAAATCTCTCTAAGTCTTTCTGTGCACGTCAGCCTCTCAATCCGCTTCTGCATAGTGACGGGATCATTGGGGTCCAAGATACTGTCCTGCTCATCCATTGCGTCCACTCTCTTGATTATAGTTTCAACCACAACAGGCATGGTTTTCCTGAGCTTGTCGCTCAGAGATGACTCAGGCTCTGAATCATCAACCACCGTGCTTCTTATGACTGGAATTATGTCCTCCGCTAAATCGGTTGGAGTTGGGATGCCCGGGAGGTTAACAGAGATGCTGCTGTGGACATGGCCTTCCGACACGGATGGTGTTCCAGACTGGCTCCTTTCCACCCCGATGTTCTCTAACATTCCATCCACAATTTCGTTCGCCATCTGCAGTTCTTCTTCATATTCAGTTTCTTTGATGTTCTGAAGTTCGTGATGAATCGTCAGAAGAACTTTGCTGATGACTTTCTTCGCGTTCTCTTGCACGTTCTCTTTTTTTGTTGCAGTCTGGCCTTTGGTGAAAAAGTTTCTGAGTTTGTTCCAAATACTAAGGTACGTGCTTTTAGTAAAACCCCAGGCTCTTGTGTCGGATTTTTCAGTCCTGCCAGTAGAACTGAGCAGAGTTTCCATACTGGTGGCCAGCTCAGCAGCTATGTCTTGTGCTGCTGATTCCACGTCCATTGGGCAAGTGTCCTGTGGAACATGAAAGTGCAAGGCAGGACAGGAGCGTGAGGCTGTCACAGGTGCAGGACACAAGCGGAAACTGCTCACTCGTTTCACAAGAACCTCACTGATGGCTTTTGTAGCCTTGGCTTGAAAATTCTTGCTGCTAAATTTTGGGACGTCTGGAGCCTGGCAGGAAGTCTCTGAGACCGTCCCTTCTCCAGTGGTGTCTTGGAGGGAAGCGTCCTCCACCATGTTAATACTGGACTCCATTATCTTTATGGTGTCCCTGACACCAGAGAGCAGATCGCTGTTGTCTTTTCCAGTCGCACTAAGGTAGCTCTCTGTTGTGTCCACAAAAGTAGACATCACCTCACCAGTCACGGAGGCTATCTCAGCCTCAATGCCAGTCTTTTCAGGTGAGTGGCCCTTGCAGACACATGGCATCCGTCCAGTTAACAGTGCACTGACCCTGTCCATAATTTCGTGGACCACAACTCGTGCAGTGCTCCTTCTGATTGCGCTCTCAATTTGGATGGGTAACTGAGAAGTCTGATCCAAAGCCAGATTTTCCATGGACTTTTTCATTGTTATGTTCACCTCATGGACGACTTCCTCCACGATGACGTTTACCGTCTCAGCCGAGACGGATGCAGAGCCAGGTCGGCCTTTCTGGCCTTTGTTCAGGGAGCGCTCGAGAAGCGTACGAACGCTCTCACTGATGTTTTTGGTCGTCAGCCCAAAGAGCGCCTGTAGTGGTCCACAGCATGTCTTTCTGCCCACTCTCTCCATAAAAGTAGCCTGAGTCCTTCAATAACAGCAAGAAATAAATTAGTTCTTCTGTACTTATTTTGAATAGATATATACTCAGTCCGTAAACAACATTCCATTTCCATTCCTGCAGGTTTAAACGATTACCAAAGCCGCTTGACTAAATTATGGCATTGGTGTCCAGCTGAAGTGTTGATACAAACAATAGTTTAGTGAGCTCAGAGGGGAGGGAGCTATGGAAGTAAGATCTAGAACTTTCTCAGGGAAGGATCTACAGAAGTAACAACACAACTTTCTCAACAAGTCAGATCTTTGAGTGAAGAGAGGTGGTAACCATCAATGCACATGGGTGGATTTCACATATTTCATTTATCTCCCTCATCCTGGCTGTGCTGAGGGTAAATGATTTAACTCACAATACTGACACGGTGCATAGACATGCATAGACATGGTTTCAATTTCAGATACGGTAAGAACCTTTTAGGTAGGGCTATTTTAAATGACAAAATCTCTCTGGCCTACAGGCTTTCATTTGATATGGTAGCTTTTGGCCAGCATACCTCTTGGGTGGGACCGCAGAATGGACACTGGGAGAAGTGCTGGATCCTGCAGGTGTCTTGCTCTCACTTTGCCCTGAAGCGGTGCTCAGAGATGGCTGAAGCGATGCAGTCCTTTCAACAGAGTCCATGGAGCTCGCAGCTCTGGGCTCAGAGTTTAGGATGGTGAGATATGCTGGAGAGACGACGTCCAGGACTCCCATGGTGACAAAGTTCATCAGTTTCTTCAGCAACTTTCCCATGCGAGACTTTGCCCCCTCATCCCCCATCACATGACGTATCACCTCCCACTGCCTGTAAAATAAATTAATAGATAAATAAATAAATGACCATAACACATTCAAAGAAGACACATCATGTTTTTTACATTGAAAGGTAAGCATAAAAATATTACACATTTGGCTCAAAATGACGTAACAAATTTACTTAAATGATTAGGTATGGGGGGAAAAAAAACACAGTACAATACAATAAGTGCAACTGGCCTGACTACACTGGTCTATCAAATGGTTGTCAGAATTTGATTAAATTTGCCTCTAGGGACCATCAGAGATATTTTGTAGTTGGAGGTGCTGCACTCAAAACTTCACTTTCTTGCTTAAATTTCAAGTAAAACTCCACAAAGAAACTTACCTATCGTTCAGGGCGAGCAGGAAGTCAAGCACAGGTGTGCTCTTGCCGTAGAGCTCAGTTTCTATGGCATTTGAGACTGATCCTTTTTGGTTACTAGAGTTCATCTTGCACGGATACAGTTTTTTAGAATCCTGTAGAGCAGCAGAGTGAAACTTTATTCAATACAATTTACAAAAAGCACAGGTAACACCAGTTCCAGTGGGCTGTTTCACATTTCATTTCTGGTATTAGGAAATGCCTTAAAAATGTTCTTTTTCAAGTTTTATTAATCTGACAGAATATGCAACCTTTTCTTCTTTTTCTTTTTTTTTTGTAATCTAACGGTTGTATTGTTTGAAAAAATAATAAATTGCGGGCATGGCCACCGAGATAGAACTATATAGATGGATGCAAAGCACTACCATGCAAAGCAACATTTGTTTCAAACCTATATTCTTTACCCATATTGTGATAATCCGGTTGCTGGAGCCTATCCCAGCGCTCACAGGGCGAAAGGCAGGGAAACACCCTGGACAAGTCGCCAGTCCATCACAGGCACCCAGACAAACACACACACATTCATACCCGGGGCAATGTAGCGTCTCCAGTTCACCTAACCTGCATGTCTTTGGACTCTGGGAGGAAGCCGGAGCTCCCGGAGGAAATCCATGCACAGAAAGGACCCTGGCCGCCGGCCGGCCGCCCGGGAATCCGACCTGAGACCCTCTTGCGGTGAGGTCTCAGATAGCCCTTGCGGCGCTACCCACTGCGCCCGCGTAATCATGCAGTAATAGCCTATTATTTGTATCATTTGTATGTCTACTCCATACATGTTATTACAGCAAACAATAATGACATTATAATGACTAAATAAATACCCTATCAAACACAACAGAAACTCCACAAATTACAACAACACCCTATCATTAAAATTTGTAGTTCTCTATAGTCCACTGTCTAAAATGAAACGTAAACTGGATCATTACCTTGAAGCTGTCCGTTATCCGCCGGAGAGGGTTTTCTTCCTTTGGTCGTTCAGTAAACTTTCTTACTGCGAAGTGAGCGACCCTGCAACGGAGCCCTTTTTATACGCTGCGCTAGTGACGTCATAATTGCAAAAGTAAAACCTGCTTCTTGGGCCCACGACCAACCTACACGAATAAGCACTACAAAATAATAATAATAATAATAATAATAATAATAATAATATAAAATTGTTAATTACCAATTTAATTATTATTAAAATATAATATATATTATTGTTATTGTTATTATTATCATCACCATCATCATCATTATTATTATTATTATAGTTTATTAGAGTCCAGTATCACTATTTATAGTCTCAAAGGGCTTTACATGTCCATAACAAATATCAATAACAAATAAGACATGATTTTGTGGTATGATTGTAGTGCTTTGTTTTATACATACTTAATTATTTCACTCCGTGTCTATCAGGACAGCTCCGAGACTCCAGCCTTAAGGCATTGCCTAGTTAAATTAAATTCAGTTGAAGGTACAATGCCTGAATATGAACATTTTAGTGCGTCATTATTATCACGTTGGATTACTGTCCTTTGAGTTCGAGGGAAAAAAGGAGGGAACTCGTTTTTATATGACTGAAACTCTGATCAGACGCGAGGGGAACCTAAATGTAGTTTGTTTTATGCGAGCTAACATTTTGCAAATTACATCGTCTCGTCCATAATATAATTACCTGCTTACCAGTTCCCTTTAGATAAAACGCAATTATTGAAGGCCCTGACTGATACCCGTGAAATCTGTCTTCGAATTACACAAGGCCCAAGGTTTCTCTCACAGCTTTCTGTCGAATTTCTTTTCTCACGTGATAACTGTATGATGTCGTTCCTCTGCGATGTCTGCACTATTTCGAACCCGTCACAGCGTCAGATTGTAATTACTCCCATAATATGGGGCATGCATTGATCTTTTGGAAGAATATCTGAGTAACTATAGAAATTCACATTCACATTTATGTTAGTACATTTCCTTCTTGTCAGTATGATTTCCTTCATTTCATCATAATTCATGAGGTAAACGGACTTTTAAATTGAGCAAACAGAGTAAATTGGATTAGTTAGCAAGGACAACATCGTGTGTATATTCCTGAACAGATTACTTTAATTCCTTAACAGTGCTGTTAACAATGCTGTGAATTTGTGGAAAGTTCCGACCTTGAAGAAACAGGAGCAAAAGGATAGTAAATCACCCCCTTCATCGCAACTAAGTCACTGAATTGAAGAAGGACGTAAATTGAAGGCCTGCCCTAGCAAGGTAGCTAGGGCAGGTAGCTAGATATTGACTTCACAATAATTTGCATGAGGGAGTGATAAAAATATTTTGTGAAAATGTTTCATTCCAGTGCTGTTTTTTTCAGGTCGCCTCGTTTGTCCCGCTACACGGTAAGCAGTCACTGAATTTGAAAAACAGTGTTACGGTCTCATATTTTACGATAATAGCCATTTTTGAGGAAATTAGCCTATAGCTTCATTAACACGCACCGATGTGCTAAATACAAGTTGATTGATCTGGTCACAACTCTCTCAGTTTAACCGACTGGGCACCTGGAGATAATAAGACATTAATTAGTACTCTTAGTCATCTAATAAGTAAAAACACCACTGAAATTGTAATTGTAATGATGTCATAACAATATTGTCAACATACTGAGAATTATTATTCATTTTCCTCTGTGTTTCTTATTTAAATCTCACCCCTGAGGTTTTTGGAACTTCAGTGAAATTTTTGAAGTTTCTTTATAGTTCTACTGTAATTCATCATGTACACGATTAATGTCTACACAGATGTATATAAATAAGTGCTCAGTGAAACAGTATACAAATGAGAGCATTAGCCTACACGAACCATAAACAAGCTTCAAATCCAAATTTGGTGTAGCAGATCTATGTAATATTCCACTTGCCACATACTGTTTATCTATTTGAGCCCGAGACCCCGCCCCTCGTGCCTATACAGACTTGGGAAGTAAGACTCCGCCCCTTCTTCCCAGTCTTTTAACCGGTAACAGAGGGGTAGGTCGAAAAGTTTAATCACTCATTAATTTATTCAACCTCATGTTCCAAAATTATATCTAAGTTATTTTGTTTATTATTAATAATATTTGATGTAACATTAAAGAACACGTTGATGAAATATAACGTTTTTATATAGTTGTTTATAGTGATTAGCAGATGCATATCAGCTGTTTGACCGGCTGTCGCTGGGCAACGCAGCTAACATTTCTTTTTTTATAGTGTTTTCCTGTGGTTTCGGTGTTGCTGGAGAGTGAAGATACTGAAAGTGTTATTATTGTTGTCAGGGAATCTACGAATAAACTTCAATGATCACAAATATCGACTCGGAGAGGTTATTAAACGGACAAAAAAATACACAACGCAGAGTTAACGATACATGAAGAATCAAGACCGTTACATTGGCACGAAGTTGAAATCCACAGTTGTAATGACACAAAGTCTGTACAGCGCCTTACAAGTCTGTCATTAGCAAAAGCCTAATCTACTCCCAGTCTGTCCTTAGAGTTAGTTACTTTTTGGGAAAAAAAACCCCAAAACAATGGTGCAGATAGCCAGACTAAGAGGGTCCAGTTTACCCAGTGTCAGCAATCCCAGATTACGAATCGTCAGCATTCTTTCTGCATCTTTTAGACTGATGTTAACAGTCGTCTGTCAGTTATTTTAATCTGCTTTGTGTTTGTCTCGGTTTTGTTTCTCCTTCCAAATATTATCAAATATTCATGCCTGTAATGTTTTCATTTTCCTTTTGCCAGTGTGATTTGACTCTCCGACGGTGAGTTTCTCCCTCTCAGGTTTCCTGCTAGTGTTTCATTTACAATGAAGTTTTGATTTCTTTCTCTCTCTACTTCCTTTTGCAATGTTTAGGATGAACTTCATACGGATCATGAAATACATGTTATAATAACTAATGTATTCACACAAGCAATACAATACAAGTAGTAGACATGTAGTAAACAACAGAAATGAAGTGAACTGAAGACAGGATACTCAGGATAACATTGATTATACAGGTGGGTGTTGACCTGCTATGGCATTACTGCCTGTCACACCCCACGTCTCCCTCCCGCCCCCTGCAGCTAGCCCTCATGTTAGGTGTTACTTCCAACACTTCTCCTTTCTCCTCAGCCAGAGTCAAAAGCTGCTCTTCTCAGCCTCTTCAGCCAGGTCTTTCAGGGCCTTCCGCTGGTTTGCTCCAGTTACTCCAGGGGTGCTGTGGTGATTTTAAATATGATGCTGGAACCTTTTTGAGTGAGTGAGAATGAATTGATATGATTATGATGCAGAGAATGTCTTAGACAATTACATCTCATTCATATACTGTACATACACATTTGTGACATATATATTCAGTATGGATGTAGAAATGAAGATGAATTGTAGTTGACAGTGTTGACTAATGTGTTTGTATGTGATCATAATTAGTTAAACAAGACTAATGAGATGAACAGGTCACTGAGAAAACATCATAACAACATTATAAGATTATTTGTACTTTGTGTGTGAGTGTGTGTGAAAATGTTATAAACATTGTCTGTTCTCTATGTACCACACACAGTGCATATCAGAAGAGGTTCACTCATTAAGTCAGTCTTGTCTAAAAGAAACGTTGCGTTAAGGTGGCCAAGAAATACTCTTGATAGTTTTTACAAGCACAACTATACATATTAGGTTGTCTTAAGTTATGACACACATGCACACAAATTCAAAATGATATTTTTCAAATTTTATTTGAAATAGATGAGTTGTCCTTGAGTGGAATTCAGGACTTGAGCATGAAAATGGTGGTAAACAGTCAACTGGACGTGTTGCCTTTTCCTGCTGTTGTCTTTAGTGCAGGCTCATTGTTGCACTGCGGAGAGATGGTGGAGACGGCAGAGAGGCAGCTGGACGTCCTTGGATGGAATTTAGGACTTGAAAATGGTGGCAGGCAAGTTTGCGTTTTCCCAGGTTCTTCTTTTGGGGCATGCTCATTGTCAGACAAACAGAAAGTTCAAAAGATTTGCATTTCATAAGCCTTGCTTCGTATTAATGTATTGGAGGTTGATGGGGCACTGGTTGTCCTTTGATATAATTTAGGGACTTGAAAATGGTGGTAGTCAGTTGAACGAGTTTTGTTTTCCTGGGTTCTTCTTTTGGGGTATGCTCATAGTCAGACAAAAAAAAAAGAAAAGAAAAAGAATTATAGTATCAAATTTTGTTTCTTACTGATACATTAGGGGTTGATGGGCTACTGGCTGTCCTTGGATGGAATTTAGGACTTGAAGGATTTGAAAAGGGTGGCAAACAGAAGGCTGAACAACTTGCATTTTCCTGGCTTCTTTGCTGCAGGCTCACTGTCATTCTGTGGAGACACTGAGGAGAGTGGATCGGCTGGTGACTCTACAATTGGAGAAACAGATGCAGCATCCTTGACAAAGATCCTTTTTAGTCTTCTTGTGTTTTTTCTAAAGGTTGAATTTGTCCCTCCATCCTTTCTTTTCGGCCTTAATCATAACAGCCTTTTCAGATTCAGCCTGCACGGTAGATGGAGCTGATGGGTCTTCCTGCCAGAGTGTTTTCTGCATTGACATCAATATGGCGTGGTCGATGGAGATATCCTCAGGATCCTGTGCCATTTTCAGAACTTTCTCATATCCACATCAACCGTTTCAACCACATCAGTGTATAAAGTGCCAGTTATTTCAGGCCACAGAGGCTTAGCCACCTGGTTCTCACATAACCAGGTTTGATGTCATCTGGTTTGATGTCAACTCTTTATCAGTTTCAATCTTAGAGAGGAATCTAATTAAAATGAGGGTGGAGACATTGTTAACGGCATTGGATTCAGCTTCAGCCACGGCTGGTGTGACAGATGTGGCTGAATCTTGAGTAATCGGAACACTTTCATCAATCCTTTCATCAGTAGCCAAGGCAGTAGTAGAGGACACCGGAATATCCACGGTTGTAGCACTGAAAGATTCCTTGATGGTCTTGAAAACCTGACTGCTAATCATGTCCATAACCTCACTGTGAATCAGTTTGGTGACAAGTTCGACAGTATCGTTACATGTTACAATCAAGCTATCTTGAACACTGGACGTCACAGTGGAGGAAGGAAACAGACATGGGACAAGCAGCTTTTTCACAGACTCTTCTGCAAACATATAAACCATCTCTGAGACCACGGGTTTTTCTCCCTGTGCTAAATTGCAGAGACAACTGAATCTGACATGCTACCAGCAGGCGCTGGTGCGACACATGGTATGTCACTGCACTCAGTAAACAGCCGACGAACCTCATAAGCAAGATCATGGGAAATCTCTCCAAGTCTCTATGTGGATGTCAGTTTCTCAAGCCTCCTCTGAATAGAAGCAGGATAACCTGTGTCTGGGGATAATGTCCTGCTCATCTGTTGCTTCTACTCTCTTGATGATTGTCTCCACTACCACAGGCGTGGTTTCCTTGAGCTTGTTGCTCAGAGATGGCTCAGGCTCTAAATCATCAACCACTGCATTCCTTATGACTGGAATTACATTGTCTGTGAAAACAGATGGAGTTGGGATGCCCGGGAGGTCAAGATGGCTGAAGATTCGGGCAGGCCTTCCAGCGTGGATGTTGATCCTGACTTACTATCTGCCACCCCAATGTTCTCTAACATTGCATCCACAATTTCATTTGCAGTCTCGAGTTCTTTATGTTTTGAATCTTTGATGCTTTGAAGTTCATCTTGGATTGTCAGAGGAACATGGCTGACAACGTTCTTCACATTCTCCTCTTTTGTTGTCGTCTGGCCTTTGGTGAAAAGGTCTTTCAGTTTGATTTAAACTCTAGGGTATAGACTTTTAGTAAAACCCCATTCTCTGGTGAATCTCTGACTCTTGGCAGTGGAATTGAGCAGGGTTTCCATTTTAGTGGCCAGGTAAGCTGCTATTTCCTGTGCAGCTCTTTCCACATCCAATGGGGAAGTGTCCCGAGGAATATGGAAGTGCAGTTCAGGACAGGAGCATGAGGCTGTAACAGGTACAGCGCACAAGTGAAAACTACTCACTCGTTCTGCAAGAATTTCACTAATGGCTTTTAAAGTCTCGGTTGGAAAACTCTCGCTTCCAAGTTGCAGGACATGTTGAGCCTGGCAGACAGACAGACAGTCCCTTCTTCAGCAGTTTCACAAAACGAAGCTTCCGCCCCGGTGCTAACACTGGACTCCATAATCTTTATGCTGTCCCTGACACCAGAGAGCAGATCGCTTTTGTCTTTTCCAGTTTCACTCAAGAAGCTCTCTGTTGTGTCCACAAAAGCAGACATCACCTCGCCAGTCACTGAAGCTATCTCAAAATCAATGCCAGTCTTCTTAGGTGAGCGGTCCTTGCACATACGTGGTATCTGTCCGGTCAACAGGGCACTGAGCCTGTCAGCAATCTCGTGGACCACAGCTCGTGCAGTGTTCCCGGTGGTCGCATTCTGAATTTGGAGGGACACCTGGGCGGATCAAACCGAAGCCAGATTTTCAATGGATTTTTTTTTAATTGTGACATTAACCTCATAAACAACTTTTTCCACAACAACATTCACCGTCTCAGATGAGACAGATGTGGGCTTGGGCTGGCCTGAGTGGTACATGCTAAGGGAGTGTTTGAGAAGCATATGAACACACTCACCGATGTTTTTCTCTGTGAGCACAAAGAGCTCCCGTAGAGGCCTACAGCACACCCTTTTGCCCACTTTCTCCATAGAAGTAGTCCGAGTCCTTCAAAAACAACAGTAACAAATAAATCAGTACCTCTACACTTATCTTCAGTGTCCTCAATCCATTAACAGG
Source organism: Chanos chanos (assembly GCF_902362185.1). Taxonomy (NCBI): domain Eukaryota; kingdom Metazoa; phylum Chordata; class Actinopteri; order Gonorynchiformes; family Chanidae; genus Chanos; species Chanos chanos. The sequence goes on from NC_044502.1 coordinate 8,047,818, forward strand.
ATTCCATCAACATCCCTGTGGGTTTTAACAGTTACCAGAGCCACTTGAATAAACGGACTAAATCAGTGGCTAACTGAGGTGTTCATATAACCAGTAATTTTGGTCAGCTGGGAAGAGACAGAACTGTGGAAGTAACATCTGGAACTTCTTCAACAAAAGTTGCCATGGCTACTGTGCATGCACATGGACACCTTATATACTTCACCTTTCTTCTTCTGTGCTTAGTGTAGATCAGTTACATTGCAAAACTGATGTGCATTGGCATAGACATAGTTTCTGTTTTCCAAGGACTTACTTGGAATGGCTACCTCTGATGACAAACAGCGCTTTCCCCTCCCACAACATCCATGGCTAAAGTTCCCTTGGGCAAGACCCACTGCTCCTGCTCCTGGGGTGTTTTAACTGACCCTGTATAGCACAGGTGTCAAACTCTGGCCCGCGGGCCAAATTTGGCCCGCAGTGTAATTATATTTGGCCCGCGAGACAATACCAAATGACTACTAGAGCTGGCCCGCCGGTATTATACAGCGCATGTATCGCTAATACTACCGCCATACTCTGGGGCAGACGCCTTGCGAGCAGAGGGCGGTACGACACGATAACTACAAATCCCAGAATGCTCTGCTGGTGTTTTGGCGCGTCAATCAGGACAGGGCCCATCAACATCCTCTCCTCTGTTGACAGTAGTCATAGCGACCTCATGCTACTACTGGCACCGTGCTACCCTTCCCAAAAATGGCGAAAAGAAAGGCAGAAAACAAAGAGTTTTCTGGACAGGTGGGAGGCAGAATATCTGTTTACATACGTAAAAGACAGACCTGTTTGTCTTGTATGCGGAGCCAACGTGGCTATAACCAAGGAGTACAACATTAGACTAGCATCCAAGAGGAGATGCCAGGTGTCTGGCTTGGGCATATCAGAGTAGATCAGTGTGTAGCAAACTGAGCTATAATTAACGTTTTCTTTATGCACTTTTTTTGCTACTCCAAGGCATGGGCTTTAATGGTTGCACGTTCATTGAAGGATGTTATTATTAGTTAATTGGTTTATTGTTGTTATTTTATTTTTAGATTTTGTTATTTTATTTTTAGATATTATTAGTCTGCGGAAAAAGGTTACTGTTGAAATCTAAATCAGAAAGCTGCAAATAAAAAAGAGGCATACGATTTTTATTTAAATTTTATTTAAGAAATGAATGCCATTGATGTTTTTTTTTATTTGAAATTTGATTTTGCATGTGTGCAATATTAAGTTATTTTTTGTATAGTATTAATTTTTGCTTGTTCCATATTCAGTGTTTAAGCAAAACTTGTTTGGGTCCATATGAAAAGGTTCATTGTTATATCTGGAGGAAGATTTTTTCAATAAATACCAATGTTGGCCCGCGACTTTGTCCAAGTTTTAAATTTTGGCCCACTGTGTATTTGAGTTTGACACCCCTGCTGTAGAACTTCCAGCTCTGGGTTCAATTACTGGAGAAGGAACTTCGACAGCTCCCCTAGTCACGAAGTTCATACTTTGTTTCATTACCTTTACTAGATGACTCTTTGTTGTCCGATCAGGAAGAAGTATGATCCTCCACTGCCTGTAAAGAACAAATTGCAGTTTAAATGTTTGTAAAACCTGGACCCATATTTTTTTTAAAGCTAAATTATTGTATAAAAAGTCAACCCTCTTTTAATCGGCACATTTGGGTTAGAGAGGTGTATTCTGCTTATCATGTTAGTGCGTAAAGAGGTCACAAGTAAGCACAAAGATCTTACAAATTTGCCATGGTTCAAAGTGAAATATTAACACATTGACTGAAATAATGTAATAAAGTTAATGAGAAAATAAATACAATGCAATATAATAAACACAATTCTGGTCTGACCAGAATCAGACGCGTCTGTGAAATGGTTGCCAGATCTATCTGTACACCCCTTCTGTGTGCTGAAGACGCTTAAATATCTTTCCTAAATTTCAGAACTTGATTAAGAAGCTTACCTATCACTCACAGAGAGGAGGAAGTCCATCAGAGCTGAGCACCTGCTATACAGCTGCGCTCTGTAACCGGAGATCAGCTCTTTTTTCTTAAGGGACTTTATCTCACTTTGATACATCTCTTTGGCCTTAAAGAGGAGAGGGCTTACTTGATACAGGTTTGTACAGTCACAGGTAACATCTAACAGACTAATGAATAAAAAGCCAACATATTAAAAGTTAAAAAAATCTATTTACAGCATATTTAATCGAAAAAAAACCCATCACCTTGAAGCTTTCTGTTGTTTGATGAAAACAACGATTTCGTGAACTCTCCTGAAGTTGTGTTGCTTTGATGTGAGCAGCGTTAAGGTGAAGCCCACTTCTTTGCATATTCAGAACTGTGGGTTTGCATATGGAGAGCTGTGCTCGAGAGAGAAAGAGCTTGTTTTGTATGTTTGTGACTCTTTTATCAGACGCAAGAGGAACCTAAGTGTAGAGCTATTTCATATATGGTAAAATGCTTCAGAATTCCACATATCGTCATGTCATGAGGGTAATTACCTTTTGCGCGTAAGTAAAGAGTAACCTGATGAACTCCGCGCAGTCTACAAAGATTTAGGATTTAAGGAAGGTTGCAACTGTGACCGCAAAGCTTTTCTTCCAGTTACTTACTGTTTCTCTCTCTCTTTTTTTTTTCAGATTTATTCTCTCACGCTGTAATGTTATTACGTCACTGCTAAGCGGTGCTGGCGCGAGTGCTAACTATCAGATGGTTAGTCGTTCTGGAAAGTTTGACCACAAGGTTTGGTCTCTTCATTGGAGGATTAAGAACACCAAAATTATTACATTGCAGAAATGGCTTTACAGCTATGTTTGAAAACAGTGTTAATATTTCAGTAATGAACATAATTCTTCAAGTAAATTCATTTGATTAAAGCATATGCGCTTCTAGCACACAATGTAAATTGTACTATTCTGTGCATGTGCTCATCCCCATTAAATTACGGCAAAGGCTTTTGGGCACGTGAATTGAATACGTGCGCAAAGTACATAGCCTACTGTTAAACTGCTTACGATGCTGATAATATTTTGTGAAATGTTCAAGAAAACGATAACTAATAATAATAATAATAATAATATTTTGATTCTGCTTAACTTCCACCACATAACGTCAGAGAAGGCATCACTTTTCAACCAATTTCTCTTTCACTAATTTTGTTGGCGTCTCCGTAGAAGCCGTGCAGTGATCTTCTCAGTTTAAGGATTTTCCTTTTCAGTTGTCTATTCTCTAGAGATACGGTACTTACAGCTAGCGGGAAGATTCATTATATACCATGGAAACGAAATTTCCCTAAGTTTTACAATTTATAAAAATGTTAATACAAATATGACTGGTGATACATAAGCACGATGTGGAGCACTGATTGAGAATGAACAAGGCACAACAGAGCGGAGAGAGAAAACTGAGCAGGTCCAGACATATTAGGACCAACTGCACTGTTCCAGTGTAATCAGAGGCAGTTATAGTTAGTTGTCTCTTGTTCTTTGTTTTTAAAGACTATCACAGCAAATATATGGTATTTCCTTGAGTGGGCACAATCATTTATAGGCAGCAAAAGAGCATGCATTCAATAATAAGTTTTAACCGAATATCAAATGACAACAAATGGACTGGTCATATGATTAACACTGTTGTCCGCCTGTCTTAACCAGTGTCACATATGTGGTATCCATGTATTAAACATGTATATATCATTTATGAGATTTACACAAGGAAAGGAAAAAAGACAATCATTATTTTATGAAAAAAGGAAAAAAGACAATCATTATTTTATGAAAAGATGTGTTATTTTTTTGTTTGTCAACATTTTTGAATCTCATCTGTTCATATGAGGAAGCAATAGAAAAAAATCTGGTACAGTGACAAAAGCAAATGTTTGTTGTGAGAAAGAGAATACTGAAACCATGAAACTGAGCTGTGTGTAAATAAGGATTACATCATAAATACATGTCACCAAGGTTCAACTTGTATCTGCTTTACAATGACTAAAATAAAGACATTATACCTAATAAAATAGTTGGAGGACTCGTGCAAATTTGGTGACTGAAGAATAAGATAACATTCCTGTCATTTACAGCTAAAACAATACTGTACAGCAATTGAGTAATTTGATATCTACATTGATCGAAAAATTGAGCCGCGCCACACCATGCTGATGATATAATCTACTACCTGGAGGCAGACCTGGGGTTTCCTACCTACTCACCTTTCGCCACCACTGTAAACGCTGCCGAGACCAGTAGTCCAGCCACTGAGAGGAGGTGCGAGGGGAGCAAAACCATACCAAAGAGGATTCTGTAAACTCTGGCAACCTTGCATGGACAGAGACCAGATTCATTTTAGAAAGATTAAATTCACAAAGCAAAGTTGGACCACGTAGATGTTTTATGATAATTTTGAAAAATCTGGCAACCTCCTTGGACGATGAAGCTAACTTAGTTAGTTACATATTAGTGTAATTATGTTTATGTCATTATGTCAGCAAGCATGTTTATTTCAAAAGATTACAGTGTCTAGAATCAATTAGGACCACAGTCACAAAATTTTTCTGGGTTGTAATAGTTTTACCTCTAGAGCTACTCAGATACTTGAGTATTCTGGCCATGAATCTGCGGTTGCCATGGCTCTCCTGAAAGCAATGTCACATGGGAAATAATGATATGCTTCGAAGTTAGCCGCTGAAAGACCACTTTCTTCATAATAAAAGTCCAGACGAAAAAATGTGTTTTCATGAATTACATTCTGACGTTTGTACAATCCATTTACACTAGGAAAAGAAATGTTATCTTACTCTCATAGATCAGGTGGCCGTTCGTACGCAAAATGACACAAGGATCAACTTAAAGCAAGGCTTAGAGCTTACGAAATACAATAAGAGGCACCTTCTTAACAAATTGCCCTGATATACATTGTGTGCACATGCAAACTAACTGTGTAAATTAACGTTAATCTTAAACGTGGAGAGAGTGGATGAAAGATAAAATTGACAAAAGATTTTTTCCCTTTGGTTTGGACTAACAAGCACACAACACAAAAAACTATGTCAATGACAGATTAAAAAAAAACTTAACTTGAATAAATATGAAATCTAACATATTTGCACTCTGTAACTAATAAGCTAAATGGAATGTTAGCCTGGCATGTCACAGTGTAATTACCACCAACTTTTCTGATTATCTGGTGTCTTGCTGCTACACTTAAAATTCCAACACTGTGTTTGGATGTCAACAAAAAATGATAAATTTGCCTCTGCATCATTAAAAAATACCAGTGCAAAAAGTTTGAATACCTGGCTGTGGTTCTAGTACTAGGATATATTTATTGTATCACGCATATGGATGAATTAAAAATGTGTAAGGAAATTCTGCGCAGCAGTACAATAAGTGGACTCTTATTTTGATTGAAATATTGGTGAGTTCACCGCCATCTCTGAATCTATTACCCGAAAGTCGTGCAGCTTCAACAACTCACAACTGGTTTTACTCTTTCTTCTGTTCATTTATCATTTTTTACTATGGGATCTAAATAATGAACTAATTACGTCTAATTAAAAATACGCTTAACCAAAAAGAATTTCACCCCTGGAAAAAAAACTGTTTGCATCTAAGGAACATGACTTTGCTTTCCTCATGAATTTGAGAAAGTTTAGCAAACTTCTGCAACATTTGTATACATAACATGACCACACCTGATCCAAGAGAGAACAGGTCACTGAGAGAACAGGTCACTGAGAGAACATGGCTGTGTCCGAGATCACTCACTCATTCACTACTCCCTACTCACTATCTAGGGAGTTCTATGTCGAGGACTATATAGTGAGCTCATCTGCAAAATGAAAAAAACACTTTCGGGCACTACTCGGGTCATTTTCTCTGCACCGTTAATTATGTCATTGCCGTCGCACAATTAAAATGTACCAGATCAACGTCCAATCTCCTCTCCACCGTCTACCATTTTTCTTTTCAGCGCAGTGCATGATGGTATATAGTGCTTGGTTAGTGACCATCAGTTGTACACTACTTTTCACGATGCATTGTAGGATTCTTTCAGTCCACTATATAGAGTATAATAATTCTCAGTATACATTGGGACAGCACTACAAAATGGTGAACTCACTATATAGTGGACTACATAGTGAGTAGTGAGTGATTTTGGACACACTCACTGTCATAACGTAAGAACACCATTTGTATGTGTGCATGTGTGTGTCTGTGTGTGTGTAAAAAGGGAAAATGTTCAAAACACTCTTTGTTCTCAGTGTACTATTACTGTCATATGGCTGTTTCACACAAAAAGAAAGCACAAGATAATTATATTTTTAATTTTTTATTTATTAATTTATGTGTTGATGTTGTTGTTGTTGTTCTTGTTGATGTTGTTGTTGTTGATGTTGTTGTTGTTCTTGTTGATGTTGTTGTTGTTCTTGTTGATGTTGTTGTTGTTGATGTTGTTGATGTTGTTGTTGTTCTTGTTGCTGTTGTTCTTGTTGCTGTTGTTTTGGTTTTGTTTTGTTTTTGGGTTTTTTTGTCTTTGCTTTTGGTGAAGGGGGGGTTCGGGGGGGGGGGGGGGTACTGGCTGTCTTGGAGTGGCATTTAGGTGCGTCTGAAGCCCTTGAAAACAGTGGCGAGCAGTCTTCTGATCATACTGCGCTTTCTTGGCTCCTTATTTGCTGCAGACTCGCTGTTGGTCTGTGGAGAGGCTGAGGACAGTAGGTTTGTTGAAGGCTCTGCAGGTGGAGAAGCAGATGGGGCATCCTCAAAAAATATCTTTTCAATTTTAGTCCTCTTCTTGGGTTTTTTCTTGATGCGGAATTTTATCTTTTTAGCTTTCTTTTTGGCCTTAGCCGTAACTTGGCTTTGGGATTCAGCCTTCACAGTAGATGGAGCTGACGTATCTTCCTGCTGGAGTGTTTTCTCCAGTGACTTCAATATGGCATGGTCAATGGAAGTATCCTCAGCATCCTGTGCCCTTTGTAGTGCTTTCTCATATCCAATAGTTTGGACCACATCCGAGTATAAAGTGCCCATTATTTCAGGCCACAGAGGCTTAGCCACATGGTTCTCACACAGGGCCCCTTTAACAAGCTGGTTGGACATCTTGGTTATCAGCTCTCTATCAGTTTCCATCCTAGAGAGCAGTCTGACTAAAATGAGGGTTGACACACTGTTACCGGCGTCGGATTTACCTTCAGTCATGGATGGTATGACAGACGTGGCTGAATCTTTGGTAATCGGAACATTTTCATCTGTAGCCAAGGCAGTGATAGTGGACACTGGAACATCCACAGTTGTGGCACTAAAAGATTCCCCCATAGTCTTGTCAGCCTGACTGCTAATTGTATCCATCACCTCACTGTGAATTAGTTTGGTGACAAGCTCGACTGTGTCGTTACAAGTCGAGCTGTCTTGAACAGTGGATGTCACAGGAGGAAACAGAAACGGAACAAGCAGCCTCTTCACAGACTCCTCTGCAAACATGTACACCATCTCTGAGACCATGGGTTCTTCCGTTTTCTTCTCTCTATGCCAAGTTGCGGAGACAGCCGAATCTGACATGCTCCCAGCAGGCGCTGGTGCAACACATAGGGTGTCGCTGCACTCAGTAAACAGCCGACGGACCTCGTTAGCAAGATCTTGGGAAATCTCTCTAAGTCTTTCTGTGCACGTCAGCCTCTCAATCCGCTTCTGCATAGTGACGGGATCATTGGGGTCCAAGATACTGTCCTGCTCATCCATTGCGTCCACTCTCTTGATTATAGTTTCAACCACAACAGGCATGGTTTTCCTGAGCTTGTCGCTCAGAGATGACTCAGGCTCTGAATCATCAACCACCGTGCTTCTTATGACTGGAAATATGTCCTCCGCTAAATCAGTTGGAGTTGGGATGCCCGGGAGGTTAACAGAGATGCTGCTGTGGACATGGCCTTCCGACACGGATGGTGTTCCAGACTGGCTCCTTTCCACCCCGATGTTCTCTAACATTCCATCCACAATTTCGTTCGCCATCTGCAGTTCTTCTTCATATTCAGTTTCTTTGATGTTCTGAAGTTCGTGATGAATCGTCAGAAGAACTTTGCTGATGACTTTCTTCGCGTTCTCTTGCACGTTCTCTTTTTTTGTTGCAGTCTGGCCTTTGGTGAAAAAGTTTCTGAGTTTGATCCAAATACTAAGGTACGTGCTTTTAGTAAAACCCCAGGCTCTTGTGTCGGATTTTTCAGTCCCGCCAGTAGAACTGAGCAGAGTTTCCATACTGGTGGCCAGCTCAGCAGCTATGTCTTGTGCTGCTGATTCCACGTCCATTGGGCAAGTGTCCTGTGGAACATGAAAGTGCAAGGCAGGACAGGAGCGTGAGGCTGTCACAGGTGCAGGACACAAGCGGAAACTGCTCACTCGTTTCACAAGAACCTCACTGATGGCTTTTGTAGCCTTGGCTTGAAAATTCTTGCTGCTAAGTTTTGGGACGTCTGGAGCCTGGCAGGAAGTCTCTGAGACCGTCCCTTCTCCAGTGGTGTCTTGGAGGGAAGCGTCCTCCACCATGTTAATACTGGACTCCATTATCTTTATGGTGTCCCTGACACCAGAGAGCAGATCGCTGTTGTCTTTTCCAGTCGCACTAAGGTAGCTCTCTGTTGTGTCCACAAAAGTAGACATCACCTCACCAGTCACGGAGGCTATCTCAGCCTCAATGCCAGTCTTTTCAGGTGAGTGGCCCTTGCAGACACATGGCATCCGTCCAGTTAACAGTGCACTGACCCGGTCCATAATTTCGTGGACCACAACTCGTGCAGTGCTCCTTCTGATTGCGCTCTCAATTTGGATGGGTAACTGAGAAGTCTGATCCAAAGCCAGATTTTCCATGGACTTTTTCATTGTTATGTTCACCTCATGGACGACTTCCTCCACGATGACGTTTACCGTCTCAGCCGAGACGGATGCAGAGCCAGGTCGGCCTTTCTGGCCTTTGTTCAGGGAGCGCTCGAGAAGCGTACGAACGCTCTCACTGATGTTTTTGGTTGTCAGCCCAAAGAGCGCCTGTAGTGGTCCACAGCATGTCTTTCTGCCCACTCTCTCCATAAAAGTAGCCTGAGTCCTTCAATAACAGCAAGAAATAAATTAGTTCTTCTGTACTTATTTTGAATAGATATATACTCAGTCCATAAACAACATTCCATTTCCATTCCTGCAGGTAGGTTTAAACGATTACCAAAGCCGCTTGACTAAATTATGGCATTGGTGTCCAGCTGAAGTGTTGATACAAACAATAGTTTAGTGAGCTCAGAGGGGAGGGAGCTATGGAAGTAAGATCTAGAACTTTCTCAGGGAAGGGTCTACAGAAGTAACAACACAACTTTCTCAACAAGTCAGATCTTTGAGTGAAGAGAGGTGGTAACCATCAATGCACATGGGTGGATTTCACATATTTCATTTATCTCCCTCATCCTGGCTGTGCTGAGGGTAAATGATTTAACTCACAATACTGACACGGTGCATAGACATGCATAGACATGGTTTCAATTTCAGATACGGTAAGAACCTTTTAGGTAGGGCTATTTTAAATGACAAAATCTCTCTGGCCTACAGGCTTTCATTTGATATGGTAGCTTTTGGCCAGCATACCTCTTGGGTGGGACCGCAGAATGGACACTGGGAGAAGTGCTGGATCCTGCAGGTGTCTTGCGCTCACTTTGCCCTGAAACGGTGCTCAGAGATGGCTGAAGCGACGCAGTCCTTTCAACAGAGTCCATGGAGCTCGCAGCTCTGGGCTCAGAGTTTAGGATGGTGAGATATGCTGGAGAGACGACGTCCAGGACTCCCATGGTGACAAAGTTCATCAGTTTCTTCAGCAACTTTCCCATGCGAGACTTTGCCCCCTCATCCCCCATCACATGACGTATCACCTCCCACTGCCTGTAAAATAAATTAATAGATAAATAAATAAATGACCATAACACATTCAAAGAAGACACATCATGTTTTTTACATTGAAAGGTAAGCATAAAAATATTACACATTTGGCTCAAAATGACGTAACAAATTTACTTAAATGATTAGGTATGGGGGGAAAAAAAAACACAGTACAATACAAGTGCAACTGGCCTGACTACACTGGTCTATCAAATGGTTGTCAGAATTTGATTAAATTTGCCTCTAGGGACCATCAGAGATATTTTGTAGTTGGAGGTGCTGCACTCAAAACTTCACTTTCTTGCTTAAATTTCAAGTAAAACTCCACAAAGAAACTTACCTATCGTTCAGGGCGAGCAGGAAGTCAAGCACAGGTGTGCTCTTGCCGTAGAGCTCCGTTTCTATGGCATTTGAGACTGATCCTTTTTGGTTACTAGAGTTCATCTTGCACGGATACAGTTTTTTAGAATCCTGTAGAGCAGCAGAGTGAAACTTTATTCAATACAATTTACAAAAAGCACAGGTAACACCAGTTCCAGTGGGCTGTTTCACATTTCATTTCTGGTATTAGGAAATGCCTTAAAAATGTTCTTTTTCAAGTTTTATTAATCTGACAGAATATGCAACCTTTTCTTCTTTTTTCTTTTTTTTTTGTAATCTAACGGTTGTATTGTTTGAAAAAATAATAAATTGCGGGCATGGCCACCGAGATAGAACTATATAGATGGATGCAAAGCACTACCATGCAAAGCAACATTTGTTTCAAACCTATATTCTTTACCCATATTGTGATAATCCGGTTGCTGGAGCCTATCCCAGCGCTCATAGGGCGAAAGGCAGGGAAACACCCTGGACAAGTCGCCAGTCCATCACAGGCACCCAGACAAACACACACACATTCATACCCGGGGCAATGTAGCGTCTCCAGTTCACCTAACCTGCATGTCTTTGGACTCTGGGAGGAAGCCGGAGCTCCCGGAGGAAATCCATGCACAGAAAGGACCCTGGCCGCCGGCCGGCCGCCCGGGAATCCGACCTGAGACCTTCTTGCGGTGAGGTCTCAGATAGCCCTTGCGGCGCTACCCACTGCGCCCGCGTAATCATGCAGTAATAGCCTATTATTTATATCATTTGTATGTCTACTCCATACATGTTATTACAGCAAACAATAATGACATTATAATGACTAAATAAATACCCTATCAAACACAACAGAAACTCCACAAATTACAACAACACCCTATCATTAAAATTTGTAGTTCTCTATAGTCCACTGTCTAAAATGAAACGTAAACTGGATCATTACCTTGAAGCTGTCCGTTATCCGCCGGAGAAGGTTTTCTTCCTTTGATCGTTCAGTAAACTTTCTTACTGCGAAGTGAGCGACCCTGCAACGGAGCCCTTTTTATACGCTGCGCTAGTGACGTCATAATTGCAAAAGTAAAACCTGCTTCTTGGGCCCACGACCAACCTACACGAATAAGCACTACAAAATAATAATAATAATAATAATAATAATAATAATAATAACAATAATAATAATATAAAATTGTTAATTACCAATTTAATTATTATTAAAATATAATATATATTATTGTTATTGTTATTATTATCATCACCATCATCATCATTATTATTATTATTATAGTTTATTAGAGTCCAGTATCACTATTTATAGTCTCAAAGGGCTTTACATGTCTATAACAAATATCAATAACAAATAAGACATGATTTTGTGGTATGATTGTAGTGCCTTGTTTTATACCTACTTAATTATTTCACTCCGTGTCTATCAGGACAGCTCCGAGACTCCAGCCTTAAGGCATTGCCTAGTTAAATTAAATTCAGTTGAAGGTACAATGCCTGAATATGAACATTTTAGTGCGTCATTATTATCACGTTGGATTACTGTCCTTTGAGTTCGAGGGAAAAAAGGAGGGAACTCGTTTTTATATGACTGAAACTCTGATCAGACGCGACGGGAACCTAAATGTAGTTTGTTTTATGCGAGCTAACATTTTGCAAATTACATACATCGTCTCGTCCATAATATAATTACCTGCTTACCAGTTCCCTTTAGATAAAATGCAATTATTGAAGGCCCTGACTGATACCCGAGAAATCTGTCTTCGAATTACACAAGGCCCACGGTTTCTCTCACAGCTTCTGTCGAATTTCTTTTCTCACGTGACAACTGTATGATGTCGTTCCTCTGCGATGTCTGCACTATTTCGAACCCGTCACAGCGTCAGATTGTAATTACTCCCATAATATGGGGCATGCATTGATCTTTTGGAAGAATATCTGAGTAACTATAGAAATTCACATTCACATTTATGTTAGTACATGTCCTTCTTGTCAGTATGATTTCCTTCATTTCATCATAATTCATGAGGTAAACGGACTTTTAAATTGAGCAAACAGAGTAAATTGGATTAGTTAGCAAGGACAACATCGTGTGTATATTCCTGAACAGATTACTTTAATTCCTTAACAGTGCTGTTAACAATGCTGTGAATTTGTGGAAAGTTCCGACCTTGAAGAAACAGGAACAAAAGGATAGTAAATCACCCCCTTCATCGCAACAAAGTCACTGAATTGAAGAGGGACGTAAATTGAAGGCCTGCCCTAGCAAGGTAGCTAGTTTTCGATAGCTAGATATTGACTTCACAATAATTTGCATGAGGGAGTGATAAAAATATTTTGTGAAAATGTTTCATTCCAGTGCTGTTTTTTTTTCAGGTCGCCTCGTTTGTCCCGCTACACGGTAAGCAGTCACTGAATTTGAAAAACAGTGTTACGGTCTCATATTTTACGATAATAGCCATTTTTGAGGAAATTAGCCTATAGCTTCATTAACACGCACCGATGTGCTAAATACAAGTTGATTGATCTGGTCACAACTCTCTCAGTTTAACCGACTGGGCACCTGGAGATAATAAGACATTAATTAGTACTCTTAGTCATCTAATAAGTAAAAACACCACTGAAATTGTAATTGTAATGATGTCATAACAATATTGTCAACATACTGAGAATTATTATTCATTTTCCTCTGTGTTTCTTATTTAAATCTCACCCCTGAGGTTTTTGGAACTTCAGTGAAATTTTTGAAGTTTCTTTATAGTTCTACTGTAATTCATCATGTACACGATTAATGTCTACACAGATGTATATAAATAAGTGCTCAGTGAAACAGTATACAAATGAGAGCATTAGCTTACACGAACCATAAACAAGCTTCAAATCCAAATTTGGCACGAAGTTGAAATCCACAGTTGTAATGACACAAAGTCTGTACAGCGCCTTACAAGTCTGTCATTAGCAAAAGCCTAATCTACTCCCAGTCTGTTAGTTACTCTTTGGGGGAAAACAAAACAATGGTGCAGATAGCCAGACTAAGAGGGTCCAGTTTACCCAGTGTCAGCAATCCCAGATTACAAATCGTCAGCATTCTTTCTGCATCTTTTAGACTGATGTTCACAATCGTCTATCAGTTATTTTAGTCTGCTTTGTGTTTGTCTCGGTTTTGTTTCTCCTTCCAAATATTATCAAATATTCATGCCTGTAATGTTTTCATTTTCCTTTTGCCAGTGTGATTTGACTCTCCGACGGTGAGTTTCTCCCTCTCAGGTTTCCTGCTGTTTCATTTACAATGAAGTTTTGATTTCTTTCTCTCTCTACTTCCTTTTGCAATGTTTAGGATGAACTTCATACAGAACATGAAATACATGTTATAATAACTAATGTATTCACACAAGCAATACAATACAAGTAGTAGACATGTAGTAAACAACAGAAAATGAAGTGAACTGAAGACAGGGGCCTCTCAGGACAACATTATTATTGTACAGGTGGGTGTTGACCTGCTATGGTATTACTGCCTGTCACACCCCACGTCTCCCTCCCGCCCCCTGCAGCTAGCCCTCATGTTAGGTGTTACTTCCAACACTTCCCCTTTCTCCTCAGCCAGAGTCAAAAGCTGCTCTTCGCAGCCTCTTCAGCCAGGTCTTTCAGGGCCTTCCGCTGGTTTGCTCCAGTTACTCCAGGGGTGCTGTGGTGATTTTAAATATGATGCTGGAACCTTTTTAAGTGAGTGAGAATGAATTGATGTGATTATGATGCAGAGAATGTCTTAGACAATTACATCTCATTCATATACTGTACATACACATTTGTGACATATATATTCAGTATGGATGTAGAAATGAAGATGAATTGTAGTTGACAGTGTTGACTAATGTGTTTGTATGTGATCATAATTAGTTAAACAAGACTAATGAGATGAACAGGTCACTGAGAAAACATCATAACAACATTATAAGATTATTTGTACTTTGTGTGTGAGTGTGTGTGAAAATGTTATAAACATTGTCTGTTCTCTATGTACCACACACAGTGCATATCAGAAGAGGTTCACTCATTAAGTCAGTCTTGTCTAAAAGAAACGTTGCGTTAAGGTGGCCAAGAAATACTCTTGATAGTTTTTACAAGCACAACTATACATATTAGGTTGTCTTAAGTTATGACACACATGCACACAAATTCAAAATGATATTTTTCAAATTTTATTTGAAATAGATGAGTTGTCCTTGAGTGGAATTCAGGACTTGAGCATGAAAATGGTGGTAAACAGTCAACTGGACGTGTTGCCTTTTCCTGCTGTTGTCTTTAGTGCAGGCTCATTGTTGCACTGCGGAGAGATGGTGGAGACGGCAGAGAGGCAGCTGGACGTCCTTGGATGGAATTTAGGACTTGAAAATGGTGGCAGGCAAGTTTGCGTTTTCCCAGGTTCTTCTTTTGGGGCATGCTCATTGTCAGACAAACAGAAAGTTCAAAAGATTTGCATTTCATAAGCCTTGCTTCGTATTAATGAATTGGAGGTTGATGGGGCACTGGTTGTCCTTTGATATAATTTAGGGACTTGAAAATGGTGGTAGTCAGTTGAACGAGTTTTGTTTTCCTGGGTTCTTCTTTTGGGGTATGCTCATAGTCAGACCAAAAAAAAAAAGAAAAGAAAAAGAATTATAGTATCAAATTTTGTTTCTTACTGATACATTAGGGGTTGATGGGCTACTGGCTGTCCTTGGATGGAATTTAGGACTTGAAGGATTTGAAAAGGGTGGCAAACAGAAGGCTGAACAACTTGCATTTTCCTGGCTTCTTTGCTGCAGGCTCACTGTCATTCTGTGGAGACACTGAGGAGAGTTGATCGGCTGGTGACTCTACAATTGGAGAAACAGATGCAGCATCCTTGAAAAAGATCCTTTTTAGTCTTCTTGTGTTTTTTCTAAAGGTTGAATTTGTCCCTCCATCCTTTCTTTTCGGCCTTAATCATAACAGCCTTTTCAGATTCAGCCTGCACGGTAGATGGAGCTGATGGGTCTTCCTGCCAGAGTGTTTTCTGCATTGACATCAATATGGCGTGGTCGATGGAGATATCCTCAGGATCCTGTGCCATTTTCAGAACTTTCTCATATCCACATCAACCGTTTTCAACCACATCAGTGTATAAAGTGCCAGTTATTTCAGGCCACAGAGGCTTAGCCACCTGGTTCTCACATAACCAGGTTTGATGTCATCTGGTTTGATGTCAACTCTTTATCAGTTTCAATCTTAGAGAGGAATCTAATTAAAATGAGGGTGGAGACATTGTTAACGGCATTGGATTCAGCTTCAGCCACGGCTGGTGTGACAGATGTGGCTGAATCTTGAGTAATCGGAACACTTTCATCAATCCTTTCATCAGTAGCCAAGGCAGTAGTAGAGGACACCGGAATATCCACGGTTGTAGCACTGAAAGATTCCTTGATGGTCTTGAAAACCTGACTGCTAATCATGTCCATAACCTCACTGTGAATCAGTTTGGTGACAAGTTCGACAGTATCGTTACATGTTACAATCAAGCTATCTTGAACACTGGACGTCACAGTGGAGGAAGGAAACAGACATGGGACAAGCAGCTTTTTCACAGACTCCTCTGCAAACATATAAACCATCTCTGAGACCACGGGTTTTTCTCCCTGTGCTAAATTGCAGAGACGACTGAATCTGACATGCTACCAGCAGGCGCTGGTGCGACACATGGTATGTCACTGCACTCAGTAAACAGCCGACGAACCTCATAAGCAAGATCATGGGAAATCTCTCCAAGTCTCTATGTGGATGTCAGTTTCTCAAGCCTCCTCTGAATAGAAGCAGGGTAACCTGTGTCTGGGGATAATGTCCTGCTCATCTGTTGCTTCTACTCTCTTGATGATTGTCTCCACTACCACAGGCGTGGTTTCCTTGAGCTTGTTACTCAGAGATGGCTCAGGCTCTAAATCATCAACCACTGCATTCCTTATGACTGGAATTACATTGTCTGTGAAAACAGATGGAGTTGGGATGCCCGGGAGGTCAAGATGGCTGAAGATTCAGGGCAGGCCTTCCAGCGTGGATGTTGATCCTGACTTACTATCTGCCACTCCAATGTTCTCTAACATTGCATCCACAATTTCATTTGCAGTCTCGAGTTCTTTATGTTTTGAATCTTTGATGCTTTGAAGTTCATCTTGGATTGTCAGAAGAACATGGCTGACAACGTTCTTCACATTCTCCTCTTTTGTTGTCGTCTGGCCTTTGGTGAAAAGGTCTTTCAGTTTGATTTAAACTCTAGGGTATAGACTTTTAGTAAAACCCCATTCTCTGGTGAATCTCTGACTCTTGGCAGTGGAATTGAGCAGGGTTTCCATTTTAGTGACCAGGTAAGCTGCTATTTCCTGTGCAGCTCTTTCCACATCCAATGGGCAAGTATACTGAGGAAAATGGAAGTGCAGTTCAGGACAGGAGCATGAGGCTGTAACAGGTGCAGCGCACAAGTGAAAACTACTCACTCGTTCTGCAAGAATTTCACTAATGGCTTTTGAGGTCTTAGTTGGAAAACTCTCGCTTCCAAGTCTCAGGACTTCTGGAGCCTGGCAGACATACAGACAGACAGTCCCTTTTTCAGCGGTTTCACAAAACGAAGCTTCCGCCCCGGTGCTAACACTGGACTCCATAATCTTTATGCTGTCCCTGACACCAGAGAGCAGATCGCTTTTGTCTTTTCCAGTTTCACTCAAGAAGCTCTCTGTTGTGTCCACAAAAGCAGACATCACCTCACCAGTCACTGAGGCTATCTCAGCCTCAATTCCAGTCTTCTTAGGTGAGCGGTCCTTGCACATACGTGGTATCTGTCCGGTCAACAGGGCACTGAGCCTGTTGGCAATCTTGTGGACCACAGCTCGTGCAGTGTTCCCGGTGATCGCATTCTGAATTTGGAGGGACACCTGGGCGGATCAATCCGAAGCCAGATTTTCAATGGATTTTTTTTAATTGTGACATTAACCTCATAAACAACTTTTTCCACAACAACATTCACCGTCTCAGATGAGACAGATGTGGGCCTGGGCTGGCCTGAGTGGTACATGCTAAGGGAGTGTTTGAGAAGCATATGAACACACTCACCGATGTTTTTCTCTGTGAGCCCAAAGAGCTCCCGTAGAGGCCTACAGCACACCCTTTTGCCCACTTTCTCCATAGAAGTAGTCCGAGTCCTTCAAAAACAACAGTAACAAATAAATCAGTACCTCTACACTTATCTTCAGTGTCCTCAATCCATTAACAGTTACCAGAGCCACTTGAATAAACGGACTAAATCAGTGGCTAACTGAGGTGTTCATATAACCAGTAATTTTGGTCAGCTGGGAAGAGACAGAACTGTGGAAGTAACATCTGGAACTTCTTCAACAAAAGTTGCCACGGCTACTGTGCATGCACACGGACACCTTATTTACTTCACCTTTCTTCTTCTGTGCTTAGTGTAGATCAATTACATTGCAAAACTGATGTGCATTGGCATAGACATAGTTTCTGTTTTCCAAGGACTTACTTGGAATGGCTACCTCTGATGACAAACAGCACTTTCCCCTCCCACAACATCCATGGCTAAAGTTCCCTTGGGCAAGACCCACTGCTCCTGCTCCTGGGGTGTTTTAACTGACCCTGTAGAGCATAGGTGTCAAACTCTGGCCCGCGGGCCAAATTTGGCCCGCAGTGTAATTATATTTGGCCCGCGAGACAATACCAAATGACTACTAGAGCTGGCCCGCCGGTATTATACAGCGCATGTATCGCTAATACTACTGCCATACTCTGGGGCAGACGCCTTGCGAGCGGAGGGCGGTACGACACGATAACTACAAATCCCAGAATGCTCTGCTGGTGTTTTGGCGCGTCAGGACAGGGCCCATCAACATCCTCTCCTCTGTTGACAGTAGTCATAGCGACCTCATGCTACTACTGGCACCGTGCTACCCTTCCCAAAAATGGCGAAAAGAAAGGCAGAAAACAAAGAGTTTTCTGGACAGGTGGGAGGCAGAATATCTGTTTACATACGTAAAAGACAGACCTGTTTGTCTTGTATGCGGAGTCAACGTGGCTATAACCAAGGAGTACAACATTAGACTAGCATCCAAGAGGAGATGCCAGGTGTCTGGCTTGGGCATATCAGAGTAGATCAGTGTGTAGCAAACTGAGCTATAATTAACGTTTTCTTTATGCACTTTTTTTGCTACTCCAAGACATGGGCTTTAATGGTTGCACGTTCATTGAAGGATGTTATTATTAGTTAATTGGTTTATTGTTGTTATTTTATTTTTAGATTTTGTTATTTTATTTTTAGATATTATTAGTCTGCGGAAAAAGGTTACTGTTGAAATCTAAATCAGAAAGCTGCAAATAAAAAACAGGCATACGATTTTTATTTAAATTTTATTTAAGAAATGAATGCCATTGATGTTTTTTTTAATTTGAAATCTGATTTTGCATGTGTGCAATATTAAGTTATTTTTTGTATAGTATTAAGTTTTGCTTGTTCCATATTCAGTGTTTAAGCAAAACTTGTTTGGGTCCATATGAAAAGGTTCATTGTTATATCTGGAGGAAGATTTTTTCAATAAATACCAATGTTGGCCCGCAACTTTGTCCAAGTTTTAAATTTTGGCCCACTGTGTATTTGAGTTTGAAACCCCTGCTGTAGAACTTCCAGCTCTGGGTTCAATTACTGGAGAAGGAACTTCGACAACTCCCCTAGTCACGAAGTTCATACTTTGTTTCATTAGCTTTACTAGATGACTCTTTGTTGTTCGATCAGACATAAGTATGACCCTCCACTGCCTGTAAAGAACAAATTGCAGTTTAAATGTTTGTAAAAACCTGGACCCATATTTTTTTTAAAAGCTAAATTACTGTATAAAAACTGAACCCTCTTTTAATCAGCACATTTGGGTTAGAGAGGTGTATTCTGCTTATCATGTTAGTGCGTAAAGAGGTCACAATAAAGCACAAAGATCTTACAAATTTGCCATGGTTCAAAGTGAAATATTAACACACTGACTGAAATAATGTAATAAAGTTAATGAGAAAATAAATACAATGCAATATAATAAACACAATTCTGGTCTGACCAGAATCAGACGGGTCTGTTAAATGGTTGCCAGATCTATCTGTACACCCCTTCTGTGTGCTGAAGACGCTTAAATATCTTTCCTAAATTTCAGAACTTGATTAAGAAACTTACTTATCACTCAGAGAGAGGAGGAAGTCCATCAGAGCTGAGCACCTGCTATACAGCTGAGACTCTGTAACCGGAGATCAGCTCTTTTTTCTTAAGGGACTTTATCTCACTTTGATACATCTCTTTGGTCTTAAAGAGGAGAGGGCTTATTTGATACAGGTGTGTACTGTCACAGGTATCATCTAACGGACTTGTAAATGAAAAGCCAACATATTTAAAGTTTAAAAAAAAGAATCTATTTATAGCATATTTAATCGAAAAAAAAACCCATCACCTTGAAGCTTTCTGTTTGATGAAAACAACGATTTCGTGAACTCTCCTGAAGTTGTGTTGCTTTGATGTGAGCAGCGTTAAGGTGAAGCCCACTTCTTTGCATATTCAGAACTGTGGATTTGCATATGGAGAGCTGTGCTCGAGAGAGAAAGAGCTTGTTTTGTATGTTTGTGACTCTTTTATCAGACGCAAGAGGAACCTAAGTGTAGAGCTATTTCATATATGGTAAAATGCTACAGAATTCCACATATCGTCATGTCATGAGGGTAATTACCTTTTGCGCGTAAGTAAAGAGTAACCTGATGAACTCCGCGCAGTCTACAAAGATTTAGGATTTAAGGAAGGTTGCAACTGTGACCGCAAAGCTTTTCTTCCAGTTACTTACTGTTTCTCTCTCTCTTTTTTTTTCAGATTTATTCTCTCACGCTGTAATGTTATTACGTCACTGCTAAGCGGTGCTGGCGCGAGTGCTAACTATCAGATGGTTAGTCGTTCTAGAAAGTTTGACCACAAGGTTTGGTCTCTTCATTGGAGGATTAAGAACACCAAAATTATTACATTGCAGAAATGGCTTTACAGCTATGTTTGAAAACAGCGTTAATATTTCAGTAATGAATATAATTCTTCAAGTAAATTAATTTGATTAAAGCATATGCGCTTCTAGCACACAATGTAAATTGTACTATTCTGTGCATGTGCTCATCCCCATTAAATTACGGCAAAGGTTTTTGGGCACGTGACTTTGAATACGTGCGCAAAGTACATAGCCTACTCTTAAACTGCTTACGATGCTGATAATAGTTTGTGAAATGTTCAAGAAAACGATAACTAATAATAATAATAATAATAATAATAATAATATTTTGATTCTGCTTAACTTCCACCACATAACGTCAGAGAAGGCATCACTTTTCAACCAATTTCTCTTTCACTAATTTTATTGGCGACTCCGTACACTGTAAAAAAAAAGTAAAAAAACGGTAAAATGTCTGGCAGCAAAAGATGCCAAACAGTTCCCAAAAAATCACAGCAAAATACTATACATAATTCAACAATGAATTACTGTAAAATTACAGCTTTTCCCAGTGGGTATTCTTTGTAATTTTACGCTCAAATTTTAGTAAAATTACAAATTTTTATTGTTAGAAAACATCTCCAAACTGTAATAAAATCAAGGAAATACTGCAAATATAAATTTAAAGTCTACATTTTGAAGGTTGCTATCTTTATATTAACAGCATAATTATGTTAATTCATGGAATTATTCAATCAATCTACCACATGCCCCTGTGATAGTACAGATTTTTTAAAGTAAAATAAAGAATAGCTATTTAAAGTAACGGTCACTTTACTGTCTATTAAATCTTATTAAAATTTTGTCAACACAGGAAATCTGTCAATAAATGTTCTTATCCTATAAATTTACAATGGATAACAGTTAAATATTGGTTGATCTGCCTGCAAACTTTTACGATGTACTGTTTATCTATGAGATCTCACTGTTACAGCACTAGATTCTACTGGTTAAATACAGAAAAAAAATGTAAAATTACACGTGATTAACCTTATATAATAGTCTATGGTTAGTGTGTTCACAGATCTAAGCTTTTATTTTATGTGATCCTTCAATGTATTCACAGAAATTTGGCATTATCAAACAATTCTATACCATAATAAAAACCAATAACATGTTAAAATACAGCTAAAGTTTAATTTAACATCAAATGATCCATTAAATGTGCAACCCTTACCAATTCATTTACAGTGCTTTGCATGTAAAAACATTAAGTTTCTGGTAAAACTACATTTAGATCTATCAATTTTACAATATATTCCTGTAAGTATACATATTTTTGTGGTTATTTTCTCCCTTAAATTCCAGGCTTTATACAGTAATCAATACGCTTAATCACGTGAACATCTTCCACAATTACCTTTTACTTCAGTAGATAAAAGAATGGTTTACTTTAATTTTACATACTTACACATCAACCAATACACTGTTGCTCTTATAAAACAATGTGAAGCCATGGTACAATAAAAGCTCAACAACAATACACGCTTTCAATCTTTTTATTTTGACAGTTGAACCTCAACAATCATGACAACTAAATCTATTATTCAGAATAAACAACTGATGGTTATTTGTTACTTTTTGCTTATAAAATCAATATCAATCCAGCACAATCTACAGTTTTAGTTGCATTATACTATGCATTATAATAAGTCACTCAAACTACTAGCATATAAACAGTATCTATAGCAATATGAACAAGCTGAAAAAATATTTCAGTACCTGTACACATTTTTTGCAATGGCCATGTGGTTCTTAGCATACTACTCTGAATGGCTACAGTCTACAAATATTAACAGTTTATGAGACCTAGTACCTATGCAAGTAATGTTTCTTAATATCCATAGTTTGTGGAAAACAAATATCAAAAGAACTCACTTGGTTTCATTTACACATGTTCAGCACAAAACCAGCAACCTGAAGGACTACTCAGCCAGACTATATTCAGGACTGGTTCTACAATGTGGCCACTGTTTGTTTATCTACTTTTTATGTTCTGTTCTGTGCCCTTTTACTGTGCCTGCCTCAGGAATTGACCCTTGGGGATAAGTAAAGCTTTTTTAATTGAATTTGAATTGAAACAGTTCTTACAGTCCTTAAAAGGGGCCTGCACAAAGTTGTTTAGGGCATTTTCAACAGTAACATTAAGATGGAAAGTGTGCTGAAAATATTTTAAGGATTGGAACTTTAACTATATGAAATGCTCACATCAAATATCTAACAGAATGACATGTCACTGTTCATTATCACTGTGCACTTTTGTTTTCTTCAGTCCTCAGTTCACTCACCCTTAGCCGACACTACATTTCATCATTAACAGTTTCATCATTAACTCTGAGAAAGATGTCAGTCATCTTAGGAGGCATCTATAAGGAAGAAAATTCCATAACTCCAGGCTTTGGACACTGTGGGCGGTTTCTCTCAATGATCTTGTTAGCCATCATTAAGCCAGTGGCCACTGCCTCGTCTGTGAAGAGATAAAATCAAATGTTTATGTTTTAACCCACAACCTATGTACAGTAATTCTGACACATCCTGTGCACTTTTTAAATCAATTTAGCATGCATACCATTGTAATGTAAAATGCCAAAATCTGAAATCATGATAACTGTTGCTGTTATTGTTATCATCAGTGATTGTGGTATTAGTATCTGAATTAGTTGATCAACTGGAAGTTACTATATTTCAATGACTGACTTGCCACTTTTCTCTGTCATTGTAACTAACACTTAAAGAGTTTGTTGTCTGTTAGTCAGGCATCATAAGCAGTTTGATGATATAGCCTTTATGGCAAATTTACGAAGCCCAAGAGAGGCTAAATAATTTTTTTTCTTACTTCATGGGCACGTTAAAGAATATCACACACACGTTATTGTATATTGTGAGCTCGATCTACTTAAACGTACCTATGATTTATTAAATGTGCACATCAAGATCTTAAATCATATGCACAATATTGTCTTAATATTTGTGAACCATGGAGTAAATAGTGCACACATTGTATTAAAATGTGTACACTATATAGGCCTGTGTTTCTTCCCTTATCTTGTCGAACTGTGCAGCACTTTGTTAGCGACAGTGGATCTGATAAGGGTATACTTTGGTTTAGGGATGACCTACAATAAAATATCGGCAACTCTAGCCACCCATGGCATTGTTATAAGTTTACAAACATTGGAAAGAATGCTGAGGGCGAAGAGTCTTCGCTGTTGTGAATATAAGGATTTGGGGTATGTTACTAACTTCATTTTGAATGAACTCCAAGGCCCTGGAAGATTTCACACATATCGTTGGATGTGCCGTATACTAAATGCATAGAGCAAGGTATCTGCGTGAGAAAGGAAGATTCTTGCTGAACTGAAACCTGAGAGCTCACAAAACATGAGCACAAAATACACACTTTGAGAGCTCAATTTAAGTAATTTTGTGCGCATGTTAGACCACGCTTTATAATTTCGAGGGCACAGTAAAGGAAAACATGCACACAAATAATAACAGCTCTAAATTTTGCTCACAGTGGCTTCTCCCAGGTGCCGTACAAATTCATAAAAAAAAATCTTGAATCATAGTATGTGTAAGATGTAGCACCAACACTAACATTCCAGCATTCATACTGCATCGGTTTGGTTATTCCATTTTCTAATGTTGTGTGAACACAATCAGAAAACATACCATGGTCACGTCCCCTTGCTTTTAGGAATCTTGTGAAGACATGTGGGAACACAGCAAAATACGCTCCTGATGACTGGGTCGAACTGAGGTTTTCTGACATGTCAGGAACAGAAGTGACAAAAAATAGAGAAAAGCCCAAGAAATAAGACAAGGGTTAAAATTGTAATCACTATTTAAGTACAGTTTCCACAAATTTTGTGTCAAAATGCCACACAAATTTCATAAGGTTTTCATTGTTACCCTAGTCAGCTTGATAACTATAATCACATGTAGCTGTGGACTTCTATCAAGGGGTAACTGCATCTTCCACTTTTACTGTTAGCCCGCTGCCAAGTTTGCACGTGAAATAAGCTCAGTAATACAATAACAATCATTACAAACTAAGGCCCTGTTTACACCTCGCATCGAGATCCAATCGCTCAGACCACATTCAGTGGTGGTCTGGGCCGCATATGACCACATTCTTTGAGCAGTGTAAACACAAATGTGGTCTTGGCCACATTCAACGAATGCCTACTCAACTGATGTCCTCTGCGTGCGCGGAAGTACAAACTCATTCACGCGTCAACAGTGTCATATTAAAGTGCAACAAAAACAACAGGCAAAATGAATATTGGCTGTGTCCAAAATGGCATACTACATAGGCCTACTACTCATATACTGATCTTAATGTAAAAGTAGTAAGTAGTATGCAGTACCTGAAAAGTGAAAATGCTGCAGTACATGACAGTTACCCGGACGATCACTTCTTCAGGTAATGCATCCCATGATGCAAAGTGGTGATTTCCAAGTCTCCAAAAATTTCAAAAAACATGGCGGACAGCGGCAGTCATGTGACTGTTAGTACACTACATGAAAGTTCTCATACTTGCATACCATACTCTATACTAGGGTGGGGAGTAGTGTGCAGTACACAGTATATACTAGGCTAGTATGCCATTTCGGACACAGCCATTGTTTTGATTTCTTCTTCTCCGTTTAATTTCTGACAAACTACGCACGGTAAGCGCATTGATGCTTCCCGCGGGTTACAACAACGTTTAACATGAAAAAGCGGCCTTAATATTCCAAAACTATGATCAATGATCACCACATGTCCCTCGGACATCTCTTGTCAGAAACACTTCCTCCTGTCACAAAATCAAAACAACATACGGGATTTCGGTTAAGCGTTTTCCTCTCCAGTGACGCCAATTATAAGGAAACAGCTTAACGTGGCTTAATGTCTCAAATCAGCAATCAATGATCACCGAATTTTTATCTCACATGTCATAAACACTATCTCCTATCAAAATCAAAAAGCCTACCTGAAATCCAATGAAAGGGGTAACATGTTGGAAATCATGTTCGAGTTTATTTGCATACAGAGCAGGGAAGTGAGATCCGATCAGCGATCACTGGAGACTCATGTGGAGACGGATTCTAAAGCCAGGTGTACACAGACGCACTTTCGGGCCGTCCACTCTTGATCGGATCATCAAAATCGGATCTAATGCAAGGTGTAAACAGCGCCTAAGTAACACTCCTATCAAACAGTTCTAGGGAATCACTGAGAGGAACTACCCACTGGGGAGCTCCACCGAGGACTACATACCTTAAAGAGCTTTTTTTCTGTTTGCATTCACACTGCCTGTAGGAACGCTGAAGTGACCTAAGGTGTAACGTTTTACAAGGATTTTTAAAAACGGCTGTTGCAATCAACGTACACTTACATCTAGACCAATCACCCAGCGTCTCCTTTAGCCAGTTATTACAGGTTTTTGCCTAGTCAATTTTGGACACATTTGATTTCAAGGCGGCAGCAGAGGACTTTGCCCCAATGAAAAAAGGAGAAAATAAAATATTACTGCTGTACTGTCCAACTGTTTTGACCCTAGAAAGTTACCTTACCTGGTATAAATCCCCAGAGATTTTTAAAATCTAATCTCGTGACACTGTTGTCGGTTAGATCTCCACTTGTTCTCCAGTTTGATTCCGAGTGTTCCTGCGAATAAACAAGAAGTTTATCATTCATCATGACTCCCAGTCAAGACCCTGCAATCACCGTACACGTCACTCATGGTTCCTCTTGTGCTGGGAGAGTACCTACCCTGAAGTAGGAGCTAAAAAAACGGCGTTCTTAGAACTATAATCGTTCTCAATTCCTGCAGTGCGGACGTTCCTCCGGTCCAAAAGCGCCTACTACACTGTTTGCCTGTACTGAACTTAACAGTTGCAGCATCATCACATTAAATTTCTAGACTAACGTCCCTCAACTCGTTAAAGGGGTTAACACTTCAGCTCTGGTATTGTTTTGATAGCATTAAATCCGTGCACTTTGTCAATTTAGCTGTGAGCTCGCACTAAATCACTTAGCTTCACGTCAGAACGCTATGATTCATAATAAAGTAACTAAATACAAAGTAAGCCGTTTTTAGTCCCAGCAAAGTAGTGGGTATTTGAAAAAAAAAAAGTAAAATCAAGACATTACCTTTAGCTGATGCTAAACATTAACACTTGGCACGAACAGGGACTTGTATCTTCCTGCGTGATTCTGTGAATAACTGAACTTGACCTCTCCAGACCGTTCTCCTGGCGCAGCTGGCGCTCAGATTCAAACAAGTGATTCTCGGGCATTCATTGGCTGAACAGTCCCGGCAAGCACAATTTCGTCCCATCACCACACAGAATTGTTTGCTGACATCATTTTTCTGTGGTTTACAATAAAGTTTCATTCTGACAAATAAAAGAACTTTGAGGTGATATTACAATTGACCGCATATTTTAAAGAGAACGAATTGCTGAACAGTTTGACATTATTAAATTATCTGAATTGTTATACCTCATCATTTTAATCAAAATATCCTTTATTATTGCATTCCTGGTGGGTGTTTCTGTGTGTATGTAGAGGACCAGTACATTATAATAATAACAACAAAAAATGTTGTGCTAGAGCATAGAGATTAAAATATTTTCCCTGTCAAAATACCAAGAGTGCTCACAAAAAACTGACACATTTTGCTGGCATGGTTTGGGTCCACTTGTCCACTTAGAGGGAAGGGTCACTGCAAATCAGTACAAAGTTGTTCTGAATGATCACCTTTACATTTCTATCCTGATGGGAGTGGTCTCTTTTAGGATGGCAATGTTCCCACCCAAAATGACTCGAGGGGTCATTGAATGGTTTGATGAGTATGAAAATTATGTGAATCATATACTATGACCTTCGCAGTCACCAGATCTCAACCCAACTGGACACCTATGGGAGATTTTGGACTGGTGTGTTAGGCCAGTGGTTCTCAACTCCAGTCCTCAGGACCCCCTGTCCTGCATGTCTTTGTTTTAACCCAGGACTGACAGACAATTCATCACCAAGCCCTTGATGAGCTCAATTAACTGTGATAATGAAGAGTTAAAACAAAGACATGCAGGACAGGGGGTCCACAGGACTGGAGTTGAGAACCACTGTGTTAGACTGCACTCTCCACAATCATCATCAAAACACCAAATGACAGAATATCTTTTGGAAGAATGGTGTTCCATCCCTCCAGTAGAGTTCCAGAGACTTGTAGAATCAATGCCAAGGTGCACTGAAGTTGTTCTGGCGGCACATGGATGTCCAGCACCTTACTGACACACTTTATGTTGGTTTTGCCTTTAATTTGTCACCCATCTGCAGCTGTCTTGCCTATTTAGGCTATTTTAGGAGCTCTTTTGTAGTGATAATAAGACTTGAACCCTAATTAGACCAAGTTAACATACAGTAATCTTGTGTAGCGTCCCAGCAATGACAAATGATTGTGAGAGTCTGTAATTACAGGCAGTCCCCGGGTTACGAACGAGACCCGTTCCCTAAGTGTTATTTAGCTTCGGTAAGTCAAATGTTTGTCTTAGTATGTAGTATATATTTTACCTTTCCTTTCTATGCATATTTCTATGCTCTCTATTTGTATAAATGAGGTTTTAATTGTTTTCATAGCATAAAACAGGATGTGCATGGACATTTATCTCGGTGGTATTTAGGACCCTGGGTCAGCCTACCATTTCGCTTCTACACTGTGGATGTGTTATACACGTGATTGTAATCAACTAGCTTACACGTGCACGTGTCTGTGCTCGTCCTCCGCATGCAGCAACAAGTTAGCTTGTTAAACTTATGCAAAATTGAGAAACGACGAAACACCATCGTTCTCCTCTGACCCGCTCTGACCTGGTAATGAGTAATTTCTTTTTATTTAAAGCGTCGACGCTAAATGTTAAATAGGACGTTAAGAGAATTTGTATAGAAAATTGTTTAGTGCATTGTGCTTTCCTCAACATATGCGCGGTTAGGCGGATTCAGTTATGGTGGCCATGTTTGCCTGCACTCTGTAACCGAGGTCTGTGAAAGCTTGCCGAATTAAAAAAAAAAGAAATAGAAAGAAAGAAAGAAAAAAACAGTCAGAACCCCCTCCAAAATGACTAGCAATTTTGCATGTCTCTACTGTGGAATATCTTTGAAAACACTAAAGGGTTATGTCGATCATCAGACACTGCATAGACATGAAGCGAATGCTCAGTATCCATGTTGTTATACTGACTGCAAACGACAGTTTCTTAAGTTCAGTGCCTTCAAAGCACATGTCTACCGTAATCACAAAACCTCTACTTCACAAGGTCATTATGCAGGTCAAACATTTCACTGTGGAACCTCAGGTTGTCAGACACAGTGCACACATATGAAAGATCTGCTAAAACACCTTAGATCACATCTCATGAAAAATGAAATGGTAAAGTGTCCATTTGCAAATTGTGACAAAACTTTTAAGGTCAGGTCGTCATTCACTGCCCATATCTCAAGAGTTCATAAACAGGACACAGAGTTGTGCGTAGATCCTACACATTCTACACAGCAAGTGAGTGCAGGGCAAGAACTTTGTGAAGAAGAAAGCAATTTTAACTCAGGACAAGGTGGAATGGAACCTGACAATGTCTTAAATGATGCAGAAATGAGAACATAATATCTTAAAAATCTTTGCATGTTTTTCATGAAACTGCAGGCAAAATGCCTCATTCCATCATCCACTGTACAACTGATAGTTGAAGAGGTAAACAGTTTGAATGCCATTTGCCAAGAATTCACCAAGAAACAGATCAGAGGCATACTAGCTGATAAAACCAACTTGTCAGAGACCGACATAAAAGTTGTAATGACTTGTTTGCGTGGGGCAGATTTGCATTCATCATGCAGCTCTCATCTCTCAACGGAGTACAGAAGACAGCAGCACTTCCAACAAAACTATCCCTACGTGCAGCCACAGGCTGTTCATCTAGGCACAGATGAGAATAGGAGGGACTGCTATGTGCAGTATATCCCTGTCAAGGAAACTTTAAAAGCATTGTTAAAAGACTCCTGTTGTGAGGCGGGAGTGTGCAAAGTCCCACAGTAATGTTGCATCTACTGTGTTGTCTGATGTAAATGATGGAACTGTTTTCAAGTCAAACAGTCTTTTTATGGAGCCAGGTTTAACCTTAAAGCTCATATTGTACCAGGACGCATTTGAGGTTGCAAACCCTCTTGGATCAGCAAGGCGAAAGCACAAGATTGTAGGTGTATACTTTACACTTGCTAATTTTGAGCCATTCCATCGTTCTTGTGTTGACAACCTTCAGCTTGTTCTTATGTGTTCTGAGAAGGATTTTAAATACTTCACACATGACAAGCTGTTTGCAAAGATGTTGTCAGATTTACGAGACCTTGAGAGAGATGGAATTGTGACTGAGTCTGGACAGGTTGTGCGGGCAACAGTGTTGTGCATCATTGGGGATAATCTTGGCTCCCACAGCATAGGTGGCTTCGTTGAAAACTTCAGCAGCTCAGCTTACTGCTGTAGGTTCTGCTGCATTCCTACAATGGAAATGCATAATGTCTCAGAGCAATTTCCTGTTAGAACAGTTCAAACCTACAAGGAGGCTGTACAAGAGCTACATGATTCAGAGGCAGCAAATGTGAAGGGAGTGAAGTTTGACTCGGTATTCAATACTCTTGAATATTTCCATGTTTGCCAGCCAGGCCTCCCACCTTGCATAGGTCATGACCTGTTTGAAGGTGTTGTTGCGTATGACCTTGCTATTTACATTAAGCACTTTGTGAAGGTAAAAAAATGGTTTACCTACAGACAGCTGAACAGACGGATCAGACAGTTCAGGTATCAAGGTTCTGATGCTGGTTCTTCTCCTTCTGAAGTTACTGAAGGTGGTAGTAAAGTTGGTGGACAAGCAGCAGAGAACTGGTGTCTTCTGAGACTTCTACCTGTGATCATTGGTGACAGAGTCAAAGACACTGAGGACCAGGTGTGGCAGCTAATGATTCAGCTGAAAGAGATTGTTGATTTGGTCTGTGCCCCCAGGATATCTGTAGCTCAGATAAGTTTCCTCAGCACTCAGATTCAGGATTATCTGGAAACAAGGATACTACTCTTTGCAGCTGAGAAACTTAAACCAAAACATCACTACCTTACCCACTATCCTTCTTTGATTCTCAAATTTGGCCCTCTCATAAGGTTGTGGACCATGAGGTTTGAAAGCAAACACTCATACTTCAAAAGATGCTTGAGGAGGAAACAGAACTTCAAAAATGTCTGTCAGACACTTGCAAACAACCATCAGCTACTTCAGGCATATCTGAATGCAAGCTCTTTCTTTGCACCAACTTTACAAGTGAAAAATTCAACACCTTTCCATCCTGACTTGTACAGTGATGAAGTACGTGATGCCATTGAAGCAAGTTTGCTCCCAGATCCTGATTTGGTGTCCACTGAGGTGCAGTTGATGGGTACATCTTATAAAAAGAAATTCTTTCTTTGCACAAAGAATGATGACTGTGTGGAATTTGGACAGATTGAGCTCATTCTGATCAAAGACAACAAGCTCGTCTATTTCCTTTTGAGCCCACACTCTTCAGCCTACATGCCGCAGTATGGCCTCTACAGTATTGGGGAAGCAGCAAGACGGATGCTTTGCATCAGTGCTGAACACTGCTTGGATTTCTATCCACTTCCTGCGTACAGTCTGTGTGGAATGACAGTCCTGTCCCTTAAACACAGTGTTTTGGATGAGTAGTGTTATTTGATGTGTTGGTCCACTAACTGGTGTTGATCAGATTTTCAGTGTCTGTTTTCGCATTTTTTTTTCTTGAGGTTATCATGCACTTGACAATTATACAATCAAAAACATTTTTAGACTGTAAATGGTGTGCTTTCTGTGGCCAAATGGTTAAAAGATGTTTAAAAATTCATCTTCTCACTGGTATTCACACAGAAATTGCGCTCAAATTGAATTGTCCTTAACCTGAAACTGTCATGTGGGTATACATACAGTTTTTTTACAGCGATGGAAGATCTGGTGAGATTGATTTCAACCGCCAAGTGCAGCCTTTACTGGATACACTTGAAAGCATTGGTGTGAGCTCAGTAGATGATTTGGGTTTTGTGGAACCAAATGACCTTGAAGATATCTTGAAGAAGGTGGAATCGAGGAAGCTTCTTGCTCATGCCAAGGGTAAGTAAAACAATGTTAGCTGCCCCTCTGTATATTCCAGGTTATACTGATGACATAGCTTATTTTGTTCACCAAGCCACATTTAATGCTGTTTAATCTTACAACCCTGAAATAAATCCAGCCTTCAAAAAGGTTCTACTGTGAGTTTTGTTGGAACTGCTTTAAGTTGTCTCAACTTTATTTTGGAAGCTGCAGATTTGGTGCTGTTTAAATCTTGGTGTTTCAGATTTTGTCTGTCTTTTTTGTATTAATGAAGGCAGACAAAATATCAGAAAGATCTTAGTGTAATCCAATGCAATTCAACAGCAGCGCAAACTGCAGCTTTCAAAATGAGAACTAGATCCGCACCTTTTGAAATTATAATCTTCATGAAGGGTGGAATTTTTTGGTGTTAGATTACATTGCATTGCATGATGACCAAGGATATTCTTGTATTGAACACTTTTCGCTGTAAAATGTTGCTTTCATTTATACATTTATTTAATAAAACTATAGCCTGGACATACCATCGTTTCATCATTTCGCTTGATAAGCAAAATGTTTGTCACTTATTGGTGAAGGTAACAATTATGCAGTGTTAAAAGCAAACACGTATAAACATTAATGTCTGACTTCCATTTTAACTCTTCCTCAGCCCTGCTCAGCCATTCAGAAAGAAATTATTCAGGACATGAGTCATTTCCAAGCTCTCCTGCAAGCTCCTCATCATCACAGGCCACACCTCAACGTCACCCTCATGTCAACGGTAGGTAAAATTATGATGTAGTGATGACAATATACTGTATATTAAAGGACTGGTACAATCAAATAATGAAAAACAATAGATCCTCTTACATGCCTCTAGTGGTACCATCTACCAGTGCAGATAGTTCTGATTTAATGTCCAGGTTTTGAGACATCTTCATCTTGAGATATCTACCTCTTTCTCCATGATGCTCACACTACTAAAAATTCAATGTTTTCTCTTTCCAGAAACAGTATCCCTGTTGCTCTGGATAATTTACAGACCTAATTGTACCAAATTTTTGTTGGAACTACCTTCTACTGAATGTGTAGTCTCTATGAAAACTGTCATGTTGGTTAACCCGGTTGAATGTTTTAATTGTTTAAATCTTTCATTGCTGTGAGCACAACAAGTCCATTCAACCTCCTCTGTATTGGGGTGGATGCAGAAAATTAACAACACATTTTTCCCCTGATCATGATTTAGCATTATATCCACTCAGAGATGGGCTTTTTCCACTTTATTAAAATGAGCATAGTGGCAGAAAGCTGGGTATTTCTTGAGTGAGCACACAATATGCACATCTAACCTGTGAATATCTTTAACAGGACACCAACTACACTAAAGCATTAATATATTTTTACAGCCTTGACTTGCTCTCCAGCCCTGTCAGGGAATTCAGGTAGAGATTTTCAGGAGGGGACTCTCCCAAGCTCTTCTGAAAGCTCACAGTCAGCACCAAGGTGTACCACTTCCACAAATGCAAGCAAGTGCAAATGCAGCTATGGTGGAGTAACAGAGGGGGAGGGGAATGAATGGTACTGTGATGTGATGTGGCAACAATAGCAATTTGGAAGATGTGTTGTCTCAGTAACAACTTCAGGGGTATTTGTGAAAACCACAACCGTTCGGACCGAAAACAATATTGTTCATTACAGATCTGTATGTTGGCAACTCGATGCCCTCCAACAGTAACAGTGATGTGATACCGTCAGTACTGGACAATAACTGGCACTTCAGCTTCAGCATACCTTGGAATATCATGCCATCACACATAAAAGACACTCTCAAGAAGCAAGAACGCCCATCTGCTAGGGACAGAAGAGAGGTTATCCGGCTGGTAGCTGCAGAAATCCTGGCGGTGTGCAAAAATCCAATGAAAAAACACTTGAGTGAAATTGCCCGCAAGATGGTGTTAGCCTATCCTAAATCATTCAAGGATGTAATTGAGGGTCAAGTAGTAGGAAGCGGCTATGATTCCCTTACAAAACAACTGCAGTGCAGAGTGGAAAACTACAGAAGAACACAGCCAGTGATTATGACTCAAACCAGCTCTGGTGAGAAAATCAGACGGCGGAAGATTGGGTATGGATGTCTCAACCCTGATCCACTTCCTGTAAACATCGAAGTACAACAAAAGAACAAAGAAGAACTACAGAGAATGTTTGAGATAAATGACAAGGACAAGAATAAAATAGAGATGTTGATGACGGACACATTTGCTTCCCAAAGAAGAGATGTACTTAATGAAAAAGACACACAAGCCTTGAAAGAAGAGTGGCCCTACCTCTTCGACACCACTGGATTGAAGACTCATTTCAAGCAACTAACTGGTGTCCACATAGATGAAGAATTTAAAGAGACCATGAGCACTAAATTCAGACGTGTTGTGCAGTACTTCAAGTGTCTGAACCGGGAAAGTGGAAGTCGTGCAGCAAAGCTACTTCATGATATCCATTCTGCAAGTACAAGTGAAGACTCATGTGGGGCTATGCTGATGCTGTTACTCCACTTCAAGGAAGATTGAAAGCAAGATGTTCGTCCATGTTGAAGACACCTGCGTGTCATCTGAAGTAAGACGAGAGGATTTACCCCCAACTCCATGCATTGTGGTGTGTGGTAAGTGAAACTAAGTGTGTTTGACTGAGCAAATAAAAAGGTTTGGGTTTGTCAGAATCTTCTCCGTCAAAGTTCAGTATTTGTTTAGTTTTCTTTATTTCCTTATTCACAAGCCTTTATATAGGATTATCTTATCCTAGAAATGTGAAGTGACCTGTTAAAACTAAACTTTCTTTTTGTATGTGTTCACAGGAGACAGCCCGCTGACGGCGGCAGAGTTCATGGTGGCAGTTGATCAGGTGGTCGTGATGGAAAGAATTTCCATGTTCACCAATGCAATGGTTTCCATGTTCATGCTGTACTACGTCATGAATATTGACTACCCTGCTGAGATTTGCACCACCTTAGAGTTCCTTCAAAGGTATGTTCTCACTTTGTGATCGTTACATCTTATGTCTGTAACTTGGATTGTTTGCTTCAGTAAAACAGACCACAGTGGTAGGAAAATGTTGGATTGTTGTAGTTATTGCTGCATCCGTTTCAGTTTATTATTATTGATAACAACTGGCTAAGTATAATACATCAAACTGTCATAATACCTCACCTCATACACAATAATATACTATTTCTCAGAATGAAAAA
The DNA here is from genome assembly GCF_902362185.1 of Chanos chanos. Classification (NCBI taxonomy): domain Eukaryota; kingdom Metazoa; phylum Chordata; class Actinopteri; order Gonorynchiformes; family Chanidae; genus Chanos; species Chanos chanos. The sequence continues at coordinate 8,082,588 of NC_044502.1, forward strand.
AGCCATAAGTATGAGATACAAGTCCAATTTTTAATACGCTACTCTGCCAACAGATGCATTTTCAGAATCAACCCTGACAATGGCTCCAAAGTGGAAAAACAAGTGAAAAGAAAACGGTTGGCTGTCAACCCCAGGGTCCTTTCTCTCATATCCCGGATCTCCGAGCACGATTGGATGGAGTGACTGGTGAGTTATTTTATTATGTGAATGATTTAAGTCACTAATTGTCTGCTGAATGTCATTCAGTATTAAAATCTACTAATATTGATCATATAGAAGCGATTCTGTGTGTGTAGCACATTGTCTTGTTCATGGTACAGACAGATACTTCCCCACTTTTTTCCCTTTTTGGCTACTCTATAAACACCTCATGGCTTGAGCATATTAACACAGTCGGCTGGAAAATTTTCTAAAATAAATTTTTGGTGTTGACCACATGCATAAGATACTAAGATATGGTGTCATATCAAATTTGATGACTTTGACATATCTAGCTCCTTCTGGTGGACATTTTAAATCTTGAGCATATTTCTTTTTTTAAGCTTTACTTTGACCAACCAGGTATCTATACTTTATTTTCAAAGTTTGAACATAGACTTCTTTTTCTTCTATATAGATGCAAAATGCAAGAATCAAGATGGACCAGAGATCTTAACACAGTGTTTTATGACGTCACAGGAAGCAGCTGTTACTGTTTGTCACACATTTTTGCAGCTTCAATGTTACAGTGTGTTACAATATTGTATCTTTTACCAATCTGCCAGTTTTACAAGTTGATGTCTGTTCTAGTCTGATGCTGTATGCCAGTTGTAAGCAAGATGTTCAGTGTAATGCTTGCAAGTATATTGTGGTTTAAAAAAAATGGCAGGTTTGATACTAACTGGTGTTCAGTAGTTTGTGTGTTTGATTTTACTCAGTTTACAGTTGGTTTGGTAACCAGAGTTATAAATGTATATTTAGAGAATAGGAAAGGGAAAATGTAACATTTATTTTTAATCATTAATATTTCATCATAATTCCAGGTTTGTTCAAATGCAGATGTTAAGTTTTTGGTTAAGTGTCATTTTTTGATTCTATTGAACTTTAATTAATTTTCGCTACATTTACTGTTTGAAAATGACAAATTACTGTTAAGTTACAGTAGACATTGCAGTTGTTGTATTTTTTATTGAAAGTAATTTTGAAGAACAGTTCTATTAAAATGATTTTCATTAAGTTTTATGTGTTTATTTCTTATTATTTACAGCAAAAGTGCATTAAAAAAAAACAATATTCTGCATTTTTAAAGAAATGCACACAGCGGGGAAGAATGTAAAACAACTTTATTGGTCTGTGTTTTTACACTGATAACTACTAAATTAACAGTCAAAACCATTAAAAAATTGCAAAATAGTGTTATAAAACTGTGGATTCTTATCATTTAAAATTGCAGACTTTGACTGTACTTTTACAGGAGATTTATTGAAAAAGGTGATTTTTCTGTATTTTACAGGTATATTCTCTTATTATGAAAAACACAGAAAAAAACTGTATTTATTTACAGTGAATGCCTGTAAAAAAATTTTTTTTTTTTTACAGTGTAGAAGCCGTGCAGTGATCTTCTCAGTTTAAGGATTTCCCTTTTTCAGTTGTCTATTCTCTAGAGATACGGTACTTAGAGCTAGCGGGAAGATTCATTATATACCATGGAAACGAATTTTCCCTAATTTTTACAATTTATAAAAATGTTAATACAAATATGACTGGTGATACATAAGCACGATGTGGAGCACTGATTGAGAATGAACAAGGCACAACAGAGCGGAGAGAGAAAACTGAGCAGGTCCAGACATATTAGAACCAACTGCACTGTTCCAGTGTAATCAGAGGCAGTTATAGTTAGTTGTCTCTTCTTCTTTGTTTTCAAAGACTATCACAGCAAATATATGGTATTTCCTTGAGTGGGCACAATCATTTATAGGCAGCAAAAGAGCATGCATTCAATAATAAGTTTTAACCGAATATCAAATGACAACAAATGGACTGGTCATATGATTAACACTGTTGTCCGCCTGTCTTAACCAGTGTCTCATATGTGGTATCCATGTATTAAACATGTATATATCATTTATGAGATTTACACAAGGAAAGGAAAAAAGACAATCATTATTTTAAGAAAAGATGTGTTATTTTTTTGTTTGTCAACATTTTTGAATCTCATCTGTTCATATGAGGAAGCAATAGAAAAAAATCTGGTACAGTGACAAAAGCAAATGTTTGTTGTGAGAAAGAGAATACTGAAACCATGAAACTGAGCTGTGTGTAAATAAGGATTACATCATAAATACATGTCACCAAGGTTCAACTTGTATCTGCTTTACAATGACTAAAATAAAGACATTATACCTACTAAAATAGTTGGAGGACTCGTGCAAATTTGGTGACTGAAGAATAAGATAACATTCCTGTCATTTACAGCTAAAACAATACTGTACAGCAATTGAGTAATTTGATATCTACATTGATCGAAAAATTGAGCCGCGCCACACCATGCTGATGATATAATCTACTACCTGGAGGCAGACCTGGGGTTTCCTATCTACTCACCTTTCGCCACCACTGTAAACGCTGCCGAGACCAGTAGTCCAGCCACTGAGAGGAGGTGCGAGGGGAGCAAAACCATACCAAAGAGGATTCTGTAAACTCTGGCAACCTTACATGGACAGAGACCAGATTCATTTTAGAAAGATTAAATTCACAGAGCAAAGTTGGACCACGTAGATGTTTTATGATAATTTTGAAAAATCTGGCAACCTCCTTGGACGATGAAGCTAACTTAGTTAGTTACATATTAGTGTAATTATGTTTATGTCATTATGTCAGCAAGCATGTTTATTTCAAAAGATTATGTGTTTTCATGAATTACATTCTGACGTTTGTACAATCCATTTACACTAGGAAAAGAAATGTTATCTTACTCTCATAGATCAGGTGGCCGTTTGTACGCAAAATGACACAAGGATCAACTTAAAGCAAGGCTTAGAGCTTACGAAATACAATAAGAGGCACCTTCTTAACAAATTGCCCTGATATACATTGTGTGCACATGCAAACTAACTGTGTAAATTAACGTTAATCTTAAACGTGGAGAGAGTGGATGAAAGATAAAATTGACAAAAGATTTTTTCCCTTTGGTTTGGACTAACAAGCACACAACACAAAAAACTATGTCAATGACAGATTAAAAAAAACTTAACTTGAATAAATATGAAATCTAACATATTTGCACTCTGTAACTAATAAGCTAAATGGAATGTTAGCCTGGCATGTCACAGTGTAATTACCACCAACTCTTCTAATTATCTGGTGACAGTCTTGCTGCTACACTTAAAATTCCAACACTGTTTTTGGATGTCAACAAAAAATGATAAATTTGCCTCTGCATCATTAAAAAATACCAGTGCAAAAAGTTTGAATACCTGGCTGTGGTTCTAGTATTAGGATATATTTATTGTATCATGCATATGGATGAATTAAAAATGTGTAAGGAAATTCTGCGCAGCAGTACAATAAGTGGACTCTTATTTTGATTGAAATATTGGTGAGTTCACCGCCATCTATGAATCTATTACCCGAAAGTCGTGCAGCTTCAACAACTCACAACTGGTTTTACTCTTTCTCCTGTTCATATATCATTTTTTACTATGGGATCTAAATAATGAACTAATTACGTCTAATTAAAAAATACGCTTAACCAAAAACAATTTCACCCCTGGAAAAAAACTGTTTGCATCTAAGGAACATGACTTTGCTTTCCTCATGAATTTGAGAAAGTTTAGCAAACACTTGCAACATTTGTATACATAACATGACCACACCTTATCCAAGAGAGAACAGGTCACTGAGAGAACATTGGCTGTGTCCGAGATCACTCACTCATTCACTACTCCCTACTCACTATCTAGGGAGTTCTAGGTCGAGGACTATATAGTGAGCTCATCTGCAAAATGAAAAAACACTTTCGGGTACTACTCGGGTCATTTTCTCTGCACCGTTAATTATGTCATTGCCGTCGCACAATTAAAATGTACCGGATCAACTGTCCAATCTCCTCTCCACCGTCTACCATTTTTCTTTTCAGCGCAATGCATGATGGTATATAGTGCTTGGTTAGTGACCATCCGTTGTACGCTACTTTTCACGATGCATTGTAGGATACTTTCAGTCCACTATATAGAGTATAATAATTCTCAGTATACATTGGGACAGCACTATAAAATGGCGAACTCACTATACAGTGGACTACATAGTGAGTAGTGAGTGATTTTGGACACAGTCACTGTCATAACGTAAGAACACCATTTGTATGTGTGCATGTGTGTGTCTGCGTGTGTGTAAAAAGGGAAAATGTTCAAAACACTCTTTGTTCTCAGTGTACTATTATTGTCATATGGCTATTTCACACAAAAAGAGAGCACAAGATAATTATATTTTTAATTTTTTATTTATTAATTTATGTGTTGATGTTGTTGTTCTTGTTGATGTTGTTGTTGATGTTGTTGTTGATGTTGTTCTTGTTGATGTTGTTCTTGTTGATGTTGTTGTTGATGTTGTTGTTGATGTTGTTGTTGTTGATGTTGTTGTTGTTCTTGTTGATGTTGTTGTTGATGTTGTTGTTGTTCTTGTTGCTGTTGTTCTTGTTGATGTTCTTGTTGATGTTGTTCTTGTTCTTGTTGATGTTGTTCTTGTTGCTGTTGTTTTGGTTTTGTTTTGTTTTTGGTTTTTTTTGTCTTTGCTTTTGGTGAAGGGGGGGTTCGGGGGAGGGGGGGGGTACTGGCTGTCTTGGAGTGGCATTTAGGTGCGTCTGAAGCCCTTGAAAACAGTGGCGAGCAGTCTTCTGATCATACTGCGCTTTCTCGGCTCCTTATTTGCTGCAGACTCGCTGTTGGTCTGTGGAGAGGCTGAGGACAGTAGGTTTGTTGAAGGCTCTGCAGGTGGAGAAGCAGATGGGGCATCCTCAGAAAATATCTTTTCAATTTTAGTCCTCTTCTTGGGTTTTTTCTTGATGCGGAATTTTATCTTTTTAGCTTTCTTTTTGGCCTTAGCCGTAACTTGGCTTTGGGATTCAGCCTTCACAGTAGATGGAGCTGACGCATCTTCCTGCTGGAGAGTTTTCTCCAGTGACTTCAATATGGCATGGTCAATGGAAGTATCCTCAGCATCCTGTGCCCTTTGTAGTGCTTTCTCATATCCAATAGTTTGGACCACATCCGAGTATAAAGTGCCCATTATTTCAGGCCACAGAGGCTTGGCCACATTGTTCTCACACAGGGCCCCTTTAACAAGCTGGTTGGACATCTTGGTTATCAGCTCTCTATCAGTTTCCATCTTAGAGAGCAGTCTGACTAAAATGAGGGTTGACACACTGTTACCGGCGTCGGATTTACCTTCAGTCATGGATGGTATGACAGACGTGGCTGAATCCTTGGTAATCGGAACATTTTCATCTGTAGCCTAAGGCAGTGATAGTGGACACTGGAACATCCACAGTTGTGGCACTAAAAGATTCCCCCATAGTCTTGTCAGCCTGACTGCTAATTGTATCCATCACCTCACTGTGAATTAGTTTGGTGACAAGCTCGACTGTGTCGTTACAAGTCGAGCTGTCTTGAACAGTGGATGTCACAGGAGGAAACAGAAACGGAACAAGCAGCCTCTTCACAGACTCCTCTGCAAACATGTACACCATCTCGGAGACCATGGGTTCTTCTGTTTTCTTCTCTCTATGCCAAGTTGCGGAGACAGCCGAATCTGACATGCTCCCAGCAGGCGCTGGTGCAACACATAGGGTGTCGCTGCACTCAGTAAACAGCCGACGAACCTCGTTAGCAAGATCTTGGGAAATCTCTCTAAGTCTTTCTGTGCACGTCAGCCTCTCAATCCGCTTCTGCATAGTGACGGGATCATTGGGGTCCAAGATACTGTCCTGCTCATCCATTGCGTCCACTCTCTTGATTATAGTTTCAACCACAACAGGCATGGTTTTCCTGAGCTTGTCGCTCAGAGATGACTCAGGCTCTGAATCATCAACCACCGTGCTTCTTATGACTGGAATTACTGTCCTCCGCTAAATCGGTTGGAGTTGGGATGCCCGGGAGGTTAACAGAGATGCTGCTGTGGACATGGCCTTCCGACACGGATGGTGTTCCAGACTGGCTCCTTTCCACCCCGATGTTCTCTAACATTCCATCCACAATTTCGTTCGCCATCTGCAGTTCTTCTTCATATTCAGTTTCTTTGATGTTCTGAAGTTCGTGATGAATCGTCAGAAGAACTTTGCTGATGACTTTCTTCGCGTTCTCTTGCACGTTCTCTTTTTTTGTTGCAGTCTGGCCTTTGGTGAAAAAGTTTCTGAGTTTGACCCAAATACTAAGGTACGTGCTTTTAGTAAAACCCCAGGTTCTTGTGTCGGATTTTTCAGTCCTGCCAGCAGAACTGAGCAGAGTTTCCATACTGGTGGCCAGCTCAGCAGCTATGTCTTGTGCTGCTGATTCCACGTCCATTGGGCAAGTGTCCTGTGGAACATGAAAGTGCAAGGCAGGACAGGAGCGTGAGGCTGTTACAGGTGCAGGACACAAGCGGAAACTGCTCACTCGTTTCACAAGAACCTCACTGATGGCTTTTGAAGCCTTGGCTTGAAAATTCTCTGCTGCTAAGTTTTGGGACGTCTGGAGCCTGGCAGGAAGTCTCTGAGACCGTCCCTTCTCCAGTGGTGTCTTGGAGGGAAGCTTCCTCCACCATGTTAATACTGGACTCCATTATCTTTATGGTGTCCCTGACACCAGAGAGCAGATCGCTGTTGTCTTTTCCAGTCGCACTAAGGTAGCTCTCTGTTGTGTCCACAAAAGTAGACATCACCTCACCAGTCACGGAGGCTATCTCAGCCTCAATGCCAGTCTTTTCAGGTGAGTGGCCCTTGCAGACACATGGCATCCGTCCAGTTAACAGTGCACTGACCCTGTCCATAATTTCGTGGACCACAACTCGTGCAGTGCTCCTTCTGATTGCGCTCTCAATTTGGATGGGTAACTGAGAAGTCTGATCCAAAGCCAGATTTTCCATGGACTTTTTCATTGTGATGTTCACCTCATGGACGACTTCCTCCACGATGACGTTTACCGTCTCAGCCGAGACGGATGCAGAGCCAGGTCGGCCTTTCTGGCCTTTGTTCAGGGAGCGCTCGAGAAGCGTACGAACGCTCTCACTGATGTTTTTGGTCGTCAGCCCAAAGAGCGCCTGTAGTGGTCCACAGCATGTCTTTCTGCCCACTCTCTCCATAAAAGTAGCCTGAGTCCTTCAATAACAGCAAGAAATAAATTAGTTCTTCTGTACTTATTTTGAATATATATATACTCAGTCCGTAAACAACATTCCATTTCCATTCCTGCAGGTTTAAACGATTACCAAAGCCGCTTGACTAAATTATGGCATTGGTGTCCAGCTGAAGTGTTGATACAAACAATAGTTTAGTGAGCTCAGAGGGGAGGGAGCTATGGAAGTAAGATCTAGAACTTTCTCAGGGAAGGATCTACAGAAGTAACAACACAACTTTCTCAACAAGTCAGATCTTTGAGTGAAGAGAGGTGGTAACCATCAATGCACATGGGTGGATTTCACGTATTTCATTTATCTCCCTCATCCTGGCTGTGCTGAGGGTAAATGATTTAACTCACAATACTGACACGGTGCATAGACATGCATAGACATGGTTTCAATTTCAGATACGGTAAGAACCTTTTAGGTAGGGCTATTTTAAATGACAAAATCTCTCTGGCCTACAGGCTTTCATTTGATATGGTAGCTTTTGGCCAGCATACCTCTTGGGTGGGACCGCAGAATGGACACTGGGAGAAGTGCTGGATCCTGCAGGTGTCTTGCTCTCACTTTGCCCTGAAACGGTGCTCAGAGATGGCTGAAGCGACGCAGTCCTTTCAACAGAGTCCATGGAGCTCGCAGCTCTGGGCTCAGAGTTTAGGATGGTGAGATATGCTGGAGAGACGACGTCCAGGACTCCCATGGTGACAAAGTTCATCAGTTTCTTCAGCAACTTTCCCATGCGAGACTTTGCCCCCTCATCCCCCATCACATGACGTATCACCTCCCACTGCCTGTAAAATAAATTAATAGATAAATAAATAAATGACCATAACACATTCAAAGAAGACACATCATGTTTTTTACATTGAAAGGTAAGCATAAAAATATTACACATTTGGCTCAAAATGACGTAACAAATTTACTTAAATGATTAGGTATGGGGGGGGGGGAAACACAGTACAATACAATAAGTGCAACCTGCCTGACTACACTGGTCTATCAAATGGTTGTCAGAATTTGATTAAATTTGCCTCTAGGGACCATCAGAGATATTTTGTAGTTGGAGGTGCTGCACTCAAAACTTCACTTTCTTGCTTAAATTTCAAGTAAAACTCCACAAAGAAACTTACCTATCGTTCAGGGCGAGCAGGAAGTCAAGCACAGGTGTGCTCTTGCCGTAGAGCTCCGTTTCTATGGCATTTGAGACTGATCCTTTTTGGTTACTAGAGTTCATCTTGCACGGATACAGTTTTTTAGAATCCTGTAGAGGAGCAGAGTGAAACTTTATTCAATACAATTTACAAAAAGCACAGGTAACACCAGTTCCAGTGGGCTGTTTCACATTTCATTTCTGGTATTAGGAAATGCCTTAAAAATGTTCTTTTTCAAGTTTTATTAATCTGACAGAATATGCAACCTTTTCTTTTTTTTTTTTTGTAATCTAACGGTTGTATTGTTTGAAAAAATAATAAATTTCGGGCATGGCCACCGAGATAGAACTATATAGATGGATGCAAAGCACTACCATGCAAAGCAACATTTGTTTCAAACCTACATTCTTTACCCATATTGTGATAATCCGGTTGCTGGAGCCTATCCCAGCGTTCATAGGGCGAAAGGCAGGGAAACACCCTGGACAAGTCGCCAGTCCATCACAGGCACACAGACAAACACACTCACATTCATACCCGGGGCAATGTAGCGTCTCCAGTTCACCTAACCTGCATGTCTTTGGACTCTGGGAGGAAGCCGGAGCTCCCGGAGGAAATCCATGCACAGAAAGGACCCTGGCTGGCCGGCTGGCCGGCCAGCCGCCCGGGAATCCAACCTGAGACCTTCTTGCGGTGAGGTCTCAGGTAGCCCTTGCGGCGCTACCCACTGCGCCCGCGTAATCATGCAGTAATAGCCTATTATTTGTATCATTTGCATGTCTACTCCATACATGTTATTACAGCAAACAATAATGACATTATAATGACTAAATAAATACCCTATCAAACACAACAGAAACTCCACAAATTACAACAACACCCTATCATTAAAATTTGTAGTTCTCTATAGTCCACTGTCTAAAATGAAACGTAAACTGGATCATTACCTTGAAGCTGTCCGTTATCCGCCGGAGAGGGTTTTCTTCCTTTGGTCGTTCAGTAAACTTTCTTACTGCGAAGTGAGCGACCCTGCAACGGAGCCCTTTTTATACGCTGCGCTAGTGACGTCATAATTGCAAAAGTAAAACCTGCTTCTTGGGCCCACGACCAACCTACACGGATAAGCACTACAAAATAATAATAATAATAATAATAATAATAATAATAATATAACATTGCTAATTACCAATTTAATTATTATTAAAATATAATAATATATTATTGTTATTATTATTCTTATTATTATCATCATCATCATCATCATCATTATTATTATAGTTTATTAGATCCCAGTATCACTATTTATAGTCTCAAAGGGCTTTACATGTCTATAACAAATATCAATAACAAATAAGACATGATTTTGTGGTATGATTGTAGTGCCTTGTTTTATACATACTTAATTATTTCACTCCGTGTCTATCAGGACAGCTCCGAGACTCCAGCCTTAAGGCATTGCCTAGTTAAATTAAATTCAGTTGAAGGTAAAATACCTGAATCTGAACATTTTAGTGCTTCATTATTATCACGTTGGATTACTGTCCTTTGAGTTCGAGGGAAGAAAAGGAGGGAACTCGTTTTTTATATGACTGAAACTCTAATCAGACGCGAGGGGAACCTAAATGTAGTTTGTTTTATGCGAGCTAACATTTTGCAAATTACATACATCGTCTGGTCCATAATATAATTACCTGCTTATCAGTTCCCTTTAGATAAAATGCAATTATTGAAGGCCCTGACTGATACCCGAGAAATCTGTCTTCGAATTACGCAGGGCCCACGGTTTCTCTCACAGCTTCTGTCGAATTTCTTTTCTCACGTGATAACTGTATGATGTCGTTCCTCTGCGATGTCTGCACTATTTCGAACCCGTCACAGCATCAGATTGTAATTACTCCCATAATATGGGGCATGCATTGATCTTTCGGAAGAATATCTGAGTAACTATAGAAATTCACATTCACATTTATGTTAGTACATGTCCTTCTTGTCAGTAAGATTTCCTTCATTTCATCACAATTCATGAGGTAAACGGACTTTTAAACTGAGCAAACAGAGTAAATTGGATTAGTTAGCAAGGACAACATCGTGTGTATATTCCTGAACAGATTACTTTAATTCCTTAACAGTGCTGTTAACAATGCTGTGAATTTGTGGAAAGTTCCGACCTTGAAGAAACAGGAACAAAAGGATAGTAAATCACCCCCTTCATCGCAACTAAGTCACTGAATTGAAGAAGGACGTAAATTGAAGGCCTGCCCTAGCAAGGTAGCTAGTTTTCGATAGCTAGATATTGACTTCACAATAATTTGCATGAGGAAGTGATAAAAATATTTTGTGAAAATGTTTCATTCCAGTGCTGTTTTTTTTCAGGTCGCCTTGTTTGTCCCGCTACACGGTAAGCAGTCACTGAATTTGAAAAACAGTGTTACGGTCTCATATTTTACGATAATAGCCATTTTTGAGGAAATTAGCCTATAGCTTCATTAACACGCACCGATGTGCTAAATACAAGTTGATTGATCTGGTCACAACTCTCTTAGTTTAACCGACTGGGCACCTGGAGATAATAAGACATTAATTAGTACTCTTAGTCATCTGATAAGTAAAAACACCACTGAAATTGTAATTGTAATGATGTCATAACAATATTGTCAACATACTGAGAATTATTATTCATTTTTCCTCTGTGTTTCTTATTTAAATCTCACCCCTGAGGTTTTTGGAACTTCAGTGAAATTTTTGAAGTTTCTTTAAAGTTCTACTGTAATTCATCATGTACACGATTAATGTCTACACAGATGTATATAAATAAGTGCTCAGTGAAACAGTATACAAATGAGAGCATTAGCTTACACGAACCATAAACAAGCTTCAAATCCAAATTTGGCACGAAGTTGAAATCCACAGTTGTAATGACACAAAGTCTGTACAGCGCCTTACAAGTCTGTCATTAGCAAAAGCCTAATCTACTCCCAGTCTGTCCTTAGAGTTAGTTGCTTTTTGGGAAAAAAAGAGGGTCCAGTTTACCCAGTGTCAGCAATCCCAGATTACAAATCGTCAACATTCTTTCTGCATCTTTTAGACTGATGTTCACAATCGTCTATCAGTTATTTTAATCTGCTTTGCGTTTGTCTCGGTTTTGTTTCTCTTTCCAAATATTATCAAATATTCATGCCTGTAATGTTTTCATTTTCCTTTTGCCAGTGTGATTTGACTCTCCGACGATGAGTTTCTCCCTCTCAGGTTTCCTGCTAGTGTTTCATTTACAATGAAGTTTTGATTTCTTTCTCTCTCTACTTCCTTTTGCAGTGTTTAGGGTGAACTTCATACGGAACATGAAATACATGTTATAATAACTAATGTATTCACACAAGCAATACAATACAAGTAGTAGACATGTAGTAAACAACAGAAATGAAGTGAACTGAAGACAGGATACTCAGGATAACATTGATTATACAGGTGGGTGTTGACCTGCTATGGCATTACTGCCTGTCACACCCCACGTCTCCCGCCCGCCCCCTGCAGCTAGCCCTCATGTTAGGTGTTACTTCCAACACTTCTCCTTTCTCCTCAGCCAGAGTCAAAAGCTGCTCTTCTCAGCCTCTTCAGCCAGGTCTTTCAGGGCCTTCCGCTGGTTTGCTCCAGTTACTCCAGGGGTGCTGTGGTGATTTTAAATATGATGCTGGAACCTTTTTGAGTGAGTGAGAATGAATTGATGTGATTATGATGCAGAGAATGTCTTAGACAATTACATCTCATTCATATACTGTATATACACATTTATGACATATATATACCGTATGGATGTTGAAATGAAGATGAATTGTAGTTTACAATGTTGACTAATGTGTTTGTATGTGTTCATACTCTGATAGTTTTTACAAGCACAACTATAAACATTAGGTTGTCTTAAGTTATGACACACATGCACACAAATTCAAAATTAAAATCATATTTTTCAAATTTTATTTGAAACAGATGAATTGTCGCCGTGCGTCCTGTCCAGGGTGTTTCCCCACCTTTCGCCCTATGAGCGCTGGGATAGGCTCCAGCACCCCCCGCGACCCTCATCAGGATAAGCAGCTTAGATAAAGAGTGAGTGAGTGAGTTGTCCTTGAGTGGAATTTCAGGACTTGAGCATGAAAATGGTGGTAAACAGTCAACTGGACGTGTTGCCTTTTCCTGCTGTTGTCTTTAGTGCAGGCTCATTGTTGCACTGCGGAGAGATGGTGGAGACGGCAGAGAGGCAGCTGGACGTCCTTGGATGGAATTTAGGACTTGAAAATGGTGGCAGGCAAGTTTGCGTTTTCCCAGGTTCTTCTTTTGGGGCATGCTCATTGTCAGACAAACAGAAAGTTCAAAAGATTTGCATTTCATAAGCCTTGCTTCGTATTAATGTATTGGAAGTTGATGGGGCACTGGTTGTCCTTTGATATAATTTAGGACTTGGGGGACTTGAAAATGGTGGTAGTCAGTTGAACGAGTGTTGTTTTCCTGGGTTCTTCTTTTGGGGTATGCTCATAGTCTGACCAAAAAAAAAAAGAAAAAAAGAATTATAGTATTAAATTTTGGGGGTTGATGGGCTACTGGCTGTCCTTGGATGGAATTTAGGACTTGAAGGATTTGAAAAGGGTGGCAAACAGAAGGCTGAACAACTTGCATTTTCCTGGCTTCTTTGCTGCAGGCTCACTGTCATTCTGTGGAGACACTGAGGAGAGTGGATCGGCTGGTGACTCTACAATTGGAGAAGCAGATGCAACATCCTTGACAAAGATCCTTTTTAGTCTTCTTGTGTTTTTTCTAAAGGTTGAATTTGTCCCTCCATCCTTTCTTTTCGGCCTTAATCATAACAGCCTTTTCAGATTCAGCCTGCACGATTGATGGAACTGATGGGTCTTCCTGCCAGAGTGTTTTCTGCATTGACATCAATATGGCGTGGTCGATGGAGATATCCTCAGGATCCTGTGCCATTTTTAGAACTTTCTCATGTCCACATCAACCGTTTTAACCACATCAGTGTATAAAGTGCCAGTTATTTCAGGCCACAGAGGCTTAGCCACCTGGTTCTCACATAACCAGGCTTTGATGTCAATCTGGTTTGATGTCAACTCTTTATCAGTTTCAATCTTAGAGAGGAATCTAATTAAAATGAGGGTGGAGACATTGTTAACGGCATTGGATTCAGCTTCAGCCACGGCTGGTGTGACAGATGTGGCTGAATCTTGAGTAATCGGAACACTTTCATCAATCCTTTCATCAGTAGCCAAGGCAGTAGTAGAGGACACCGGAATATCCACGGTTGTAGCACTGAAAAGATTCCTTGATGGTCTTGAAAACATGACTGCTAGTCATGTCCATAACCTCACTATGAATCAGTTTGGTGACAAGTTCGACTGTATCGTTACATGTTACAATCAAGCTATCTTGAACACTGGACGTCACAGTGGAGGAAGGAAACAGACATGGGACAAGCAGCTTTTTCACAGACTCCTCTGCAAACATGTAAACCATCTCTGAGACCACAGGTTTTTCTCTCTGTGCTAAATTGAAACTCTAGGGTATAGACTTTTAGTAAAACCCCATTCTCTGGTGAATCTCTGACTCTTGGCAGTGGAATTGAGCAGGGTTTCCATTTTAGTGGCCAGGTAAGCTGCTATTTCCTGTGCAGCTCTTTCCACATCCAATGGGCAAGTATACTGAGGAAAATGGAAGTGCAATTCAGGACAGGAGCATGAGGCCGTAACAGGTGCAGCGCACAAGTGAAAACTACTCACTCGTTCTGCAAGAATTTCACTAATGGCTTTTGAGGTCTTAGTTGGAAAACTCTCGCTTCCAAGTCTCAGGACTTCTGGAGCCTGGCAGACAGACAGACAGACAGTCCCTTCTTCAGCGGTTTCACAAAACGAAGCTTCCGCCCCGGTGCTAACACTGGACTCCATAATCTTTATGCTGTCCCTGACACCAGAGAGCAGATCGCTTTTGTCTTTTCCAGTTTCACTCAAGAAGCTCTCTGTTTTGTCCACAAAAGCAGACATCACCTCACCAGTCTGAGGCTATCTCAGCATCAATGCCAGTCTTCTTAGGTGAGCGGTCCTTGCACATACGTGGTATCTGTCCGGTCAACAGGGCACTGAGCCTGTCGGCAATCTTGTGGACCACAGCTCGTGCAGTGTTCCCGGCGATCGCATTCTGAATTTGGAGGGACACCTGGGCGGATCAATCCGAAGCCAGATTTTCAATGGATTTTTTTTTAATTGTGACATTAACCTCATAAACAACTTTTTCTACAATTCACCGTCTCAGATGAGACAGATGTGGGCCTGGGCTGGCCTGAGTGGTACATGCTAAGGGAGTGTTTGAGAAGCATATGAACATACTCACCGATGTTTTTCTCTGTGAGCCCAAAGAGCTCCCGTAGAGGCCTACAGCACACCCTTTTGCCCACTTTCTCCATAGAAGTAGTCCGAGTCCTTCAAAAACAACAATAACAAATAAATCAGTACCTCTACACTTATCTTCAGTGTCCTCAATCCATTAACAGGATTCCATCAACATCCCTGTGGGTTTAAACAGTTACCAGAGCCACTTGAATAAACGGACTAAATCAGTGGCTAACTGAGGTGTTCATATAACCAGTAATTTTGGTCAGCTGGGAAGAGACAGAACTGTGGAAGTAACATCTGGAACTTCTTCAACAAAAGTTGCCATGGCTACCTCTGATTACAAACAGCGCTTTCCCCTCCCACAACATCCATGGCTAAAGTTCCCTTGGGCAAGACCCACTGCTCCTGCTCCTGGGGTGTTTTAACTGACCCTGTAGAGCTAACAGCTCTGGGTTCAATTTGTAGGACACTGTCAATTACTGGAGAAGGAACTTCGACAACTCCCCTAGTCACGAAGTTCATACTTTGTTTCATTAGCTTTACTAGATGACTCTTTGTTGTCCGATCAGACATAAGTATGACCTTCCACTGCCTGTAAAGAACAAATTGCAGTTTAAATGTCTGTAAAACCTGGACCCATATTTTTTTTTAAAAGCTAAATTACTGTATAAAAACTGAACCCTCTTTTAATCGGCACATTTGGGTTAGAGAGGTGTATTCCGCTTATCATGTTAGTGCATAAAGAGGTCACAATAAAGCACAAAGATCTTACAAATTCGCCATGGTTCAAAGTGAAATATTAACACATTGACTGAAATAATGTAATAAAGTTAATGAGAAAATAAATACAATGCAATAAAATAAATACAATAAACACGATTCTGGTCTGACCAGAATCAGACGCGTCTGTTAAATGGTTGCCTGATCTATCTGTACACCCCTTCTGTGTGCTGAAGACGCTTAAATATCTTTCCTAAATTTCAGAACTTGATTAAGAAACTTACTTATCACTCAGAGAGAGGAGGAAGTCCATCAGAGCTGAGCACCTGCTATACAGCTGAGACTCTGTAACCGGAGATCAGCTCTTTTTTCTTAAGGGACTTTATCTCACTTTGATACATCTCTTTGGCCTTAAAGAGGAGAGGGCTTATTTGATACAGGTGTGTACAGTCACAGGTATCATCTAACGGACTTGTAAATAAAAAGCCAACATATTTAAAGTTTAAAAAAAGAATCTATTTATAGCATATTTAATCGAAAAAAAACCCCATCACCTTGAAGCTTTCTGTTGTTTGATGAAAACAACGATTTCGTGAACTCTCCTGAAGTTGTGTTGCTTTGATGTGAGCAGCGTTAAGGTGAAGCCCACTTCTTTGCATATTCAGAACTGTGGGTTTGCATATGGAGAGCTGTGCTCGAGAGAGAAAGAGCTTGTTTTGTATGTTTGTGACTCTTTTATCAGACGCAAGAGGAACCTAAGTGTAGAGCTATTTCATATATGCTAAAATGCTACAGAATTCCACATATCGTCATGTCATGAGGGTAATTACCTTTTGCGCGTAAGTAGAAGAGTAACCTGATGAACTCCGCGCAGTCTACAAAGATTTAGGATTTAAGGAAGGTTGCAACTGTGACCGCAAAGCTTTTCTTCCAGTTACGTACTGTTTCTCTCTTTTTTTTTTCCCCCCGATTTCTTCTCTCACACTGAAATAACTGGCACTTTATACACTGATGTGGTTGAAATGGTTGATGTGGATATGAGAAAGTTCTGAAAATGGCACAGGATCCTGAGGATATCTCCATCGACCACGCCATATTGATGTCAATGCAGAAAACACTCTGGCAGGAAGACCCATCAGCTCCATCTACCGTGCAGGCTGAATCTGAAAAGGCTGTTATGATTAAGGCTGAAGAGGCAAATTCACTCACTCTCACTCACTCATTATCTAAGCCGCTTATCCTAATTAGGGTCGCGGGGGGTGCTGGAGCCTATCCCAGCGCACATAGGGCGAAAGGCGGGGAAACACCCTGGACAGGTCGCCAGTCCATCGCAGGGCGGGGCAAATTCAACCTTTAGAAAAAACACAAGAAGACTAAAAAGGATCTTTGTCAAGGATGCTGCATCTGCTTCTCCAATTGTAGAGTCACCAGCCGATCCACTCTCCTCAGTGTCTCCACAGAATGACAGTGAGCCTGCAGCAAAGAAGCCAGGAAAATGCAAGTTGTTCAGCCTTCTGTTTGCCACCCTTTTCAAATCCTTCAAGTCCTAAATTCCATCCAAGGACAGCCAGTAGCCCATCAACCCCCAATGTATCAGTAAGAAACAAAATTTGATACTATAATTCTTTTTCTTTTCTTTTTTTTTTTGGTCTGACTATGAGCATACCCCAAAAGAAGAACCCAGGAAAACAACACTCGTTCAACTGACTACCACCATTTTCAAGTCCCTCAAGTCCTAAATTATATTCGAAGGACGACCAGTGCTCCATCAACCTCCAATACATTAATAGAAAGCAAGGTTTATGAAATGCAAATCTCTGAACTTTCTGTTTGTCTGACAATGAGCATGCCCCAAAAGAAGAACCTGGGAAAACGCAAACTTGCCTGCCACCATTTTCAAGTCCTAAATTCCATCCAAGGACGTCCAGCTGCCTCTCTGCCGTCTCCACCATCTCTCCGCAGTGCAACAATGAGCCTGCACTAAAGACAACAGCAGGAAAAGGCAACACGTCCAGTTGACTGTTTACCACCATTTTCATGCTCAAGTCCTGAATTCCACTCAAGGACAACTCATCTATTTCAAATAAAATTTGAAAAATATCATTTTGAATTTGTGTGCATGTGTGTCATAACTTAAGACAACCTAATATGTATAGTTGTGCTTGTAAAAACTATCAAGAGTATTTCTGGGCCACCTTAACGCAACGTTTCTTTTAGACAAGACTGACTTAATGAGTGAACCTCTTCTGATATGCACTGTGTGTGGTACATAGAGAACAGACAATGTTTATAACATTTTCACACACACTCACACACAAAGTACAAATAGTCTTATAATGTTGTTATGATGTTTTCTCAGTGACCTGTTCATCTCATTTATTGTAAATTTAGTCTTGTTTAACTAATTATGAACACATACAAACACATTAGTTAACATTGTCAACCACAATTCATCTTCATTTCTACATCCATACTGAATATATATGTCACAAATGTGTATGTACAGTATATGAATGAGATGTAATTGTCTAAGACATTCTCTGCATCATAATCACATCAATTCATTCTCACTCACTCAAAAAGGTTCCAGCATCATATTTAAAATCACCACAGCACCCCTGGAGTAACTGGAGCAAACCAGCGGAAGGCCCTGAAAGACCTGGCTGAAGAGGCTGAGAAGAGCAGCTTTTGACTCTGGCTGAGGAGAAAGGAGAAGTGTTGGAAGTAACACCTAACATGAGGGCTAGCTGCAGGGGGCGGGAGGGAGACGTGGGGTGTGACAGGCAGTAATAGCATAGCAGGTCAACACCCACCTGTATAATAATAATGTTGTCCTGAGAGGCCCCTGTCTTCAGTTCACTTCATTTTCTGTTGTTTACTACATGTCTACTACTTGTATTGCTTGTGTGAATACATTAGTTATTATAACATGTATTTCATGTTCCGTATGAAGTTCATCCTAAACATTGCAAAAGGAAGTAGAGAGAGAAAGAAATCAAAACTTCATTGTAAATGAAACACACAACACCATAGAGAGGTACCCACAAGAATGCTCCATCACGTAGCCTACAATGTCAGAAAAGGGTCTACCAGTTCATCAAAATAGACTGGCTACTGGTTTTTCAACTGGAATTTCCACTAGGGTAGGGATGCACTACAAAACGTGTTCCAACTGTAACGACTGCCCATAGATACTGCAACTGTTTTTTTTTTTATCACAACCGTTTTGCAACACAGGGCCACAATTTAGAGGGACCGCTGGGGGCATCCGTACTGCACATAGGTGAAATTCATGGACCGGTGCAAGGCAAGCAAACGTGAAAGCATCTGCCAAGAATGTTTTCATAACTCAAGAACGAAAGTTGGAAGATCGAAGACGATCAGAAACTGTCTTAGTCCCGACCGTAAACAATGCCGACCCGCGATCCCGCAGCGTCCCCTACAACCCGCCAGGCAGTGTGAGGGAAACCAATGAGTCTTTGGGTTCTGGGAGGGAGTACGGTTGCAAATCTGAAACTTACAGGAATTCACGGTCCAAGCCGTGTCTCTTCCAAAAAGCAAGCATGGGAAACAGAAAAGCGAATTCTTAGCTACACTTATCGCTAGCCAGTCCTTTCGTTAAAGCCAAGTTACAAAACTTACGATTTTGTCGGTTGTCCTTTTGTGTTATTTGAACGTTGTCTAGACGATGTGCCCCCAGTCTCTTCACTTCCAATTTTTCCACCAACGACATCGAAGAAAATGGATATGAAAGTAAATAATCCGCCTCGTTCATGCTAACGCCCACCATTGCCACAGCCGCTCACTTCTTTTCTCCCCACTCTCATACATGCAGGTGCTACAGTAGCACCTCACTGTATGTATCGTCTGTACATTCGCTGTCATTGGTCAAAAGTAAATGGTCTGTGGGCTGAATTAATTTAGCCCAAATAATCAGCAAATCAAGGGGGCGTGGCATGACACCTGTCACTCACTTGACCCTACGAAGATGAATGGTAGCTGATGCTACTGTGTTTGGGCTGTAAAAAATAAGCCCATTTGGATATATCCTGTGTTTTTCTTGCGACTGTTTGGTGCTGTTGCTGCTCTAGGTTCCTCCAAAATGTAAAACAATCTGTTATAAGGTTTTTTAACAATAATTTTCTCATCTTTATTGTTAAAGATAGGGAGGGCTTAGCCCTGCTAGCCCATTTATACCAGCCGTCCCTGCTAGCAGGAAACCTGAGAGGGAGAAACTCACCGTCGGAGAGTCAAATCACAATGGCAAAAGGAAAATGAAAACATTACAGGCGTGAATATGTGATAATATTTGGAAAGAGAAACAAAACCGAGACAAACGCAAAGCAGATTAAAATAACGGATAGACGATTGTGAACATCAGTCTAAAAGATGCAGAAAGAATGCTGACGATTTGTAATCTGGGATTGCTGACACTGGGTAAACTGGACCCTCTTTTTTTCCCAAAAAGCAACTAACTCAAAGGACAGACTGGGAGTAGATTAGGCTTTTGCTAATGACAGACTTGTAAGGCGCTGTACAGACTTTGTGTCATTACAACTGTGGATTTCAACTTCGTGCCAAATTTGGATTTGAAGCTTGTTTATGGTTCATGTAAGCTAATGCTCTCATTTGTATACTGTTTCACTGAGCACTTATTTATATACATCTGTGTAGACATTAATCGTGTACATGATGAATTACAGTAGAACTATAAAGAAACTTCAAAAATTTCACTGAAGTTCCAAAAACCTCAGGGGTGAGTTTTAAATAAGAAACACAGAGGAAAAATGAATAATAATTCTCAGTATGTTGACAATATTGTTATGACATCATTACAATTACAATTTCAGTGGTGTTTTTACTTATCAGATGACTAAGAGTACTAATTAATGTCTTATTATCTCCAGGTGCCCAGTCGGTTAAACTGAGAGAGTTGTGACCAGATCAATCAACTTGTATTTAGCACATCGGTGCGTGTTAATGAAGCTATAGGCTAATTTCCTCAAAAATGGCTATTATCGTAAAATATGAGACCGTAACACTGTTTTTCAAATTCAGTGACTGCTTACCGTGTAGCGGGACAAACAAGGCGACCTGAGAAAAACAGCACTGGAATGAAACATTTTCACAAAATATTTTTATCACTTCCTCGTGCAAATTATTGTGAAGTCAATATCTAGCTACCTTGCTAGGGCAGGCCTTCAATTTACGTCCTTCTTCAATTCAGTGACTTAGTTGCGATGAGTTCCTTTTGTTCATTTTTCTTCAAGGTCGGAACTTTCCACAAATTCACAGCATTGTTAACAGCACTGTTAAGGAATTAAAGTAATCTGTTCAGGAATATACACACGATGTTGTCCTTGCTAACTAATCCAATTTACTCTGTTTGCTCAATTTAAAAGTCCGTTTACCTCATGAATTATGATGAAATGAAGGAAATCTTACTCACAAGAAGGACATGTACTAACATAAATGTGAATGTGAATTTCTATAGTTACTCAGATATTCTTCCGAAAGATCAATGCATGCCCCATATTATGGGAGTAATTACAATCTGATGCTGTGACGGGTTCGAAATAGTGCAGACATCGCAGAGGAACGACATCATACAGTTATCACGTGAGAAAAGAAATTCGACAGAAAGCTGCGAGAGAAACCGTGGGCCCTGCGTAATTCGAAGACAGATTTCACGGGTATCAGTCAGGGCCTTCAATAATTGCATTTTATCTAAAGGGAACTGATAAGCAGGTAATTATATTATGGACCAGACGATGTATGTAATTTGCAAAATGTTAGCTCGCATGAAACAAACTACATTTAGGTTCCCCTCGCGTCTGATTAGAGTTTCAGTCATATAAAAAACGAGTTCCCTCCTTTTCTTCCCTCGAACTCAAAGGACAGTAATCCAACGTGATAATAATGAAGCACTAAAATGTTCAGATTCAGGTATTTTACCTTCAACTGAATTTAATTTAACTAGGCAATGCCTTAAGGCTGGAGTCTCGGAGCTGTCCTGATAGACACGGAGTGAAATAATTAAGTATGTATAAAACAAGGCACTACAGTCATACCACAAAATCATGTCTTATTTGTTATTGATATTTGTTATAGACATGTAAAGCCCTTTGAGACTATAAATAGTGATACTGGGATCTAATAAACTATAATAATAATTATGATGATGATGATGATAATAATAAGAATAATAATAATAATAATATATTTTTATATTTTAATAATAATTAAATTGGTAATTAGCAATGTTATATTATTATTATTATTATTATTATTATTATTATTATTATTATTATTTTGTAGTGCTTATCCGTGTAGGTTGGTCGTGGGCCCAAGAAGCAGGTTTTACTTTTGCAATTATGACGTCACTAGCGCAGCGTATAAAAAGGGCTCCGTTGCAGGGTCGCTCACTTCGCAGTAAGAAAGTTTACTGAACGACCAAAGAAAGAAAACCCTCTCCGGCGGATAACGGACAGCTTCAAGGTAATGATCCAGTTTACGTTTCATTTTAGACAGTGGACTATAGAGAACTACAAATTTTAATGATAGGGTGTTGTTGTAATTTGTGGAGTTTCTGTTGTGTTTGATAGGGTATTTATTTAGTCATTATAATGTCATTATTGTTTGCTGTAATAACATGTATGGAGTAGACATGCAAATGATACAAATAATAGGCTATTACTGCATGATTACGCGGGCGCAGTGGGTAGCGCCGCAAGGGCTACCTGAGACCTCACCGCAAGAAGGTCTCAGGTCGGATTCCCGAGCGGCCGGCCGGCGGCCAGGGCCCTTTCTGTGCATGGATTTCCTCCGGGAGCTCCCGCTTCCTCCCAGAGTCCAAAGACATGCAGGTTAGGTGAACTGGAGACGCTACATTGCCCCGGGTATGAATGTGAGTGTGTTTGTCTGTGTGCCTGTGATGGACTGGCGACTTGTCCAGGGTGTTTCCCTGCCTTTCGCCCTATGAGCGCTGGGATAGGCTCCAGCAACCGGATTATCACAATATGGGTAAAGAATATAGGTTTGAAACAAATGTTGCTTTGCATGGTAGTGCTTTGCATCCATCTATATAGTTCTATCTCGGTGGCCAACTTATTATTTTTTCAAACAATACAACCGTTAGATTACAAAAAAAAAAAAGAAAAGGTTGCATATTTTGTCAGATTAGTAAAACTTGAAAAAGAACATTTTTAAGGCATTTCCTAATACCAGAAATGAAATGTGAAACAGCCCACTGGAACTGGTGTTACCTGTGCTTTTTGTAAATTGTATTGAATAAAGTTTCACTCTGCTCCTCTACAGGATTCTAAAAAACTGTATCCGTGCAAGATGAACTCTAGTAACCAAAAAGGATCAGTCTCAAATGCCATAGAAACTGAGCTCTACGGCAAGAGCACACCTGTGCTTGACTTCCTGCTCGCCCTGAACGATAGGTAAGTTTCTTTGTGGAGTTTTACTTGAAATTTAAGCAAGAAAGTGAAGTTTTGAGTGCAGCACCTCCAACTACAAAATATCTCTGATGGTCCCTAGGGGCAAATTTAATCAAATTCTGACAACCATTTGATAGACCAGTGTAGTCAGGCCAGTTGCACTTATTGTATTGTACTGTGTTTCCCCCCCCTCCCCATACCTAATCATTTAAGTAAATTTGTTACGTCATTTTGAGCCAAATGTGTAATATTTTTATGCTTACCTTTCAATGTAAAAAACATGATGTGTCTTCTTTGAATGTGTTATGGTCATTTATTTATTTATCTATTAATTTATTTTACAGGCAGTGGGAGGTGATACGTCATGTGATGGGGGATGAGGGGGCAAAGTCTCGCATGGGAAAGTTGCTGAAGAAACTGATGAACTTTGTCACCATGGGAGTCCTGGACGTCGTCTCTCCAGCATATCTCACCATCCTAAACTCTGAGCCCAGAGCTGCGAGCTCCATGGACTCTGTTGAAAGGACTGCGTCGCTTCAGCCATCTCTGAGCACCGTTTCAGGGCAAAGTGAGAGCAAGACACCTGCAGGATCCAGCACTTCTCCCAGTGTCCATTCTGCGGTCCCACCCAAGAGGTATGCTGGCCAAAAGCTACCATATCAAATGAAAGCCTGTAGGCCAGAGAGATTTTGTCATTTAAAATCGCCCTACCTAAAAGGTTCTTACCGTATCTGAGATTGAAACCATGTCTATGCATGTCTATGCACCGTGTCAGTATTGTGAGTTAAATCATTTACCCTCAGCACAGCCAGGATGAGGGAGATAAATGAAATATGTGAAATCCACCCATGTGCATTGATGGTTACCACCTCTCTTCACTCAAAGATCTGACTTGTTGAGAAAGTTGTGTTGTTACTTCTGTAGATCCTTCCCTGAGAAAGTTCTAGATCTTACTTCCATAGCTCCCTCCCCTCTGAGCTCACTAAACTATTGTTTGTATCAACACTTCAGCTGGACACCAATGCCATAATTTAGTCAAGCGGCTTTGGTAATCGTTTAAACCTGCAGGAATGGAAATGGAATGTTGTTTATGGACTGAGTATATATCTATTCAAAATAAGTACAGAAGAACTAATTTATTTCTTGCTGTTATTGAAGGACTCAGGCTACTTTTATGGAGAGAGTGGGCAGAAAGACATGCTGTGGACCACTACAGGCGCTCTTTGGGCTGACAACCAAAAACATCAGTGAGAGCGTTCGTACGCTTCTCGAGCGCTCCCTGAACAAAGGCCAGAAAGGCCGACCCGGCTCTGCATCCGTCTCGGCTGAGACGGTAAACGTCATCGTGGAGGAAGTCGTCCATGAGGTGAACATCACAATGAAGAAGTCCATGGAAAATCTGGCTTTGGATCAGACTTCTCAGTTACCCATCCAAATTGAGAGCGCAATCAGAAGGAGCACTGCACGAGTTGTGGTCCACGAAATTATGGACAGGGTCAGTGCACTGTTAACTGGACGGATGCCATGTGTCTGCAAGGGCCACTCACCTGAAAAGACTGGAATTGAGGCTGAGATAGCCTCCGTGACTGGTGAGGTGATGTCTACTTTTGTGGACACAACAGAGAGCTACCTTAGTGCGACTGGAAAAGACAACAGCGATCTGCTCTCTGGTGTCAGGGACACCATAAAGATAATGGAGTCCAGTATTAACATGGTGGAGGACGCTTCCCTCCAAGACACCACTGGAGAAGGGACGGTCTCAGAGACTTCCTGCCAGGCTCCAGACGTCCCAAAACTTAGCAGCAAGAATTTTCAAGCCAAGGCTACAAAAGCCATCAGTGAGGTTCTTGTGAAACGAGTGAGCAGTTTCCGCTTGTGTCCTGCACCTGTAACAGCCTCACGCTCCTGTCCTGCCTTGCACTTTCATGTTCCACAGGACACTTGCCCAATGGACGTGGAATCAGCAGCACAAGACATAGCTGCTGAGCTGGCCACCGGTATGGAAACTCTGCTCAGTTCTGCTGGCAGGACTGAAAAATCCGACACAAGAACCTGGGGTTTTACTAAAAGCACGTACCTTAGTATTTGGGTCAAACTCAGAAACTTTTTCACCAAAGGCCAGACTGCAACAAAAAAAGAGAACGTGCAAGAGAACGCGAAGAAAGTCATCAGCAAAGTTCTTCTGACGATTCATCACGAACTTCAGAACATCAAAGAAACTGAATATGAAGAAGAACTGCAGATGGCGAACGAAATTGTGGATGGAATGTTAGAGAACATTGGGGTGGAAAGGAGCCAGTCTGGAACACCATCCGTGTCGGAAGGCCATGTCCACAGCAGCATCTCTGTTAACCTCCCGGGCATCCCAACTCCAACCGATTTAGCGGAGGACATAATTCCAGTCATAAGAAGCACGGTGGTCGATGATTCAGAGCCTGAGTCATCTCTGAGCGACAAGCTCAGGAAAACCATGCCTGTTGTGGTTGAAACTATAATCAAGAGAGTGGACGCAATGGATGAGCAGGACAGTATCTTGGACCCCAATGATCCCGTCACTATGCAGAAGCGGATTGAGAGGCTGACGTGCACAGAAAGACTTAGAGAGATTTCCCAAGATCTTGCTAACGAGGTTCGTCGGCTGTTTACTGAGTGCAGCGACACCCTATGTGTTGCACCAGCGCCTGCTGGGAGCATGTCAGATTCGGCTGTCTCCGCAACTTGGCATAGAGAGAAGAAAACGGAAGAACCCATGGTCTCAGAGATGGTGTACATGTTTGCAGAGGAGTCTGTGAAGAGGCTGCTTGTTCCGTTTCTGTTTCCTCCTGTGACATCCACTGTTCAAGACAGCTCGACTTGTAACGACACAGTCGAGCTTGTCACCAAACTAATTCACAGTGAGGTGATGGATACAATTAGCAGTCAGGCTGACAAGACTATGGGGGAATCTTTTAGTGCCACAACTGTGGATGTTCCAGTGTCCACTATCACTGCCTCGGCTACAGATGAAAATGTTCCGATTACCAAAGATTCAGCCACGTCTGTCATACCATCCATGACTGAAGGTAAATCCGACGCCGGTAACAGTGTGTCAACCCTCATTTTAGTCAGACTGCTCTCTAGGATGGAAACTGATAGAGAGCTGATAACCAAGATGACCAACCAGCTTGTTAAAGGGGCCCTGTGTGAGAACCATGTGGCTAAGCCTCTGTGGCCTGAAATAATGGGCACTTTATACTCGGATGTGGTGAAAACTATTGGATATGAGAAAGCCCTACAAAGGGCACAGGATGCTGAGGATACTTCCATTGACCATGCCATATTGAAGTCACTGGAGAAAACTCTCCAGCAGGAAGATACGTCAGCTCCATCTACTGTGAAGGCTGAATCCCAAAGCCAAGTTACGGCTAAGGCCAAAAAGAAAGCTAAAAAGA
This sequence comes from Chanos chanos, assembly GCF_902362185.1. NCBI lineage: Eukaryota > Metazoa > Chordata > Actinopteri > Gonorynchiformes > Chanidae > Chanos > Chanos chanos. Next base: position 8,109,080 of record NC_044502.1, read on the forward strand.
TAAAATTCCGCATCAAGAAAAAACCCAAGAAGAGGACTAAAATTGAAAAGATATTTTCTGAGGATGCCCCATCTGCTTCTCCACCTGCAGAGCCTTCAACAAACCTACTGTCCTCAGCCTCTCCACAGACCAACAGCGAGTCTGCAGCAAATAAGGAGCCAAGAAAGCGCAGTATGATCAGAAGACTGCTCGCCACTGTTTTCAAGGGCTTCAGACGCACCTAAATGCCACTCCAAGACAGCCAGTACCCCCCCCCCCCCCGAACCCCCCCTTCCCCAAAAGCAAAGACAAAAAAACCCAAAAACAAAACAAAACCAAAACAACAGCAACAAGAACAACATCAACAAGAACAACAACAACATCAACAACATCAACAACAACAACATCAACAAGAACAACAACAACATCAACAAGAACAACAACAACATCAACAACAACAACATCAACAAGAACAACAACATCAACACATAAATTAATAAATAAAAAATTAAAAATATAATTATCTTGTGCTTTCTTTTTGTGTGAAACAGCCATATGACAGTAATAGTACACTGAGAACAAAGAGTGTTTTGAACATTTTCCCTTTTTACACACACACAGACACACACATGCACACATACAAATGGTGTTCTTACGTTATGACAGTGAGTGTGTCCAAAATCACTCACTACTCACTATGTAGTCCACTATATAGTGAGTTCACCATTTTGTAGTGCTGTCCCAATGTATACTGAGAATTATTATACTCTATATAGTGGACTGAAAGAATCCTACAATGCATCGTGAAAAGTAGTGTACAACTGATGGTCACTAACCAAGCACTATATACCATCACGCATTGCGCTGAAAAGAAAAATGGTAGACGGTGGAGAGGAGATTGGACGTTGATCTGGTACATTTTAATTGTGCGACGGCAATGACATAATTAACGGTGCAGAGAAAATGACCCGAGTAGTACCCGAAAGTGTTTTTTCATTTTGCAGATGAGCTCACTATATAGTCCTCGACCTAGAACTCCCTAGATAGTGAGTAGGGAGTAGTGAATGAGTGAGTGATCTTGGACACAGCCAATGTTCTCTCAGTGACCTGTTCTCTCTTGGATAAGGTGTGGTCATGTTATGTATACAAATGTTGCAAGTGTTTGCTAAACTTTCTCAAATTCATGAGGAAAGCAAAGTCATGTTCCTTAGATGCAAACAGTTTTTTTCCAGGGGTGAAATTCTTTTTGGTTAAGCGTATTTTTTAATTAGACGTAATTAGTTCATTATTTAGATCCCATAGTAAAAAATGATATATGAACAGGAGAAAGAGTAAAACCAGTTGTGAGTTGTTGAAGCTGCACGACTTTCGGGTAATAGATTCAGAGATGGCGGTGAACTCACCAATATTTCAATCAAAATAAGAGTCCACTTATTGTACTGCTGCGCAGAATTTCCTTACACATTTTTAATTCATCCATATGCGTGATACAATAAATATATCCTAGTACTAGAACCACAGCCAGGTATTCAAACTTTTTGCACTGGTATTTTTTAATGATGCAGAGGCAAATTTATCATTTTTTGTTGACATCCAAAAACAGTGTTGGGATTTTAAGTATAGCAGCAAGACTGTCACCAGATAATTAGAAGAGTTGGTGGTAATTACACTGTGACATGCCAGGCTAACATTCCATTTAGCTTATTAGTTACAGAGTGCAAATATGTTAGATTTCATATTTATTCAAGTTAAGTTTTTTTTTAATCTGTCATTGACATAGTTTTTTGTGTTGTGTGCTTGTTAGTCCAAACCAAAGGGAAAAAATCTTTTGTCAATTTTATCTTTCATCCACTCTCTCCACGTTTAAGATTAACGTTAATTTACACAGTTAGTTTGCATGTGCACACAATGTATATCAGGGCAATTTGTTAAGAAGGTGCCTCTTATTGTATTTCGTAAGCTCTAAGCCTTGCTTTAAGTTGATCCTTGTGTCATTTTGCGTACAAACGGCCACCTGATCTATGAGAGTAAGATAACATTTCTTTTCCTAGTGTAAATGGATTGTACAAACGTCAGAATGTAATTCATGAAAACACATTTGTCGTCTGGACTTTTATTATGAAGAAAGTGGTCTTTCAGCGGCTAACTTCGAAGCATATCATTATTTCCCATGTGACATTGCTTTCAGGAGAGCCATGGCAACCGCAGATTCATGGCCAGAATACTCAAGTATCTGAGTAGCTCTAGAGGTAAAACTATTACAACCCAGAAAAATTTTGTGACTGTGGTCCTAATTGATTCTAGACACTGTAATCTTTTGAAATAAACATGCTTGCTGACATAATGACATAAACATAATTACACTAATATGTAACTAACTAAGTTAGCTTCATCGTCCAAGGAGGTTGCCAGATTTTTCAAAATTATCATAAAACATCTACGTGGTCCAACTTTGCTTTGTGAATTTAATCTTTCTAAAATGAATCTGGTCTCTGTCCATGCAAGGTTGCCAGAGTTTACAGAATCCTCTTTGGTATGGTTTTGCTCCCCTCGCACCTCCTCTCAGTGGCTGGACTACTGGTCTCGGCAGCATTTACAGTGGTGGCGAAAGGTGAGTAGGTAGGAAACCCCAGGTCTGCCTCCAGGTAGTAGATTATATCATCAGCATGGTGTGGCGCGGCTCAATTTTTCGATCAATGTAGATATCAAATTACTCAATTGCTGTACAGTATTGTTTTAGCTGTAAATGACAGGAATGTTATCTTATTCTTCAGTCACCAAATTTGCACGAGTCCTCCAACTATTTTATTAGGTATAATGTCTTTATTTTAGTCATTGTAAAGCAGATACAAGTTGAACCTTGGTGACGTATTTATGATGTAATCCTTATTTACACACAGCTCAGTTTCATGGTTTCAGTATTCTCTTTCTCACAACAAACATTTGCTTTTGTCACTGTACCAGATTTTTTTCTATTGCTTCCTCATATGAACAGATGAGATTCAAAAATGTTGACAAACAAAAAAATAACACATCTTTTCATAAAATAATGATTGTCTTTTTTCCTTTCCTTGTGTAAATCTCATAAATGATATATACATGTTTAATACATGGATACCACATATGACACACTGGTTAAGACAGGCGGACAACAGTGTTAATCATATGACCAGTCCATTTGTTGTCATTTGATATTCGGTTAAAACTTATTATTGAATGCATGCTCTTTTGCTGCCTATAAATGATTGTGCCCACTCAAGGAAATACCATATATTTGCTGTGATAGTCTTTGAAAACAAAGAACAAGAGACAACTAACTATAACTGCCTCTGATTACACTGGAACAGTGCAGTTGGTCCTAATATGTCTGGACCTGCTCAGTTTTCTCTCTCCGCTCTGTTGTGCCTTGTTCATTCTCAATCAGTGCTCCACATCGTGCTTATGTATCACCAGTCATATTTGTATTAACATTTTTATAAATTGTAAAACTTAGGGAAATTTCGTTTCCATGGTATATAATGAATCTTCCCGCTAGCTCTAAGTACCGTATCTCTAGAGAATGGACAACTGAAAAAGGGAAATCCTTAAACTGAGAAGATCACTTTAATATGTTGGCTTTTTATTTACAAGTCCGTTAGATGATACCTGTGACTGTACACACCTGTATCAAATAAGCCCTCTCCTCTTTAAGGCCAAAGAGATGTATCAAAGTGAGATAAAGTCCCTTAAGAAAAAAGAGCTGATCTCCGGTTACAGAGTCTCAGCTGTATAGCAGGTGCTCAGCTCTGATGGACTTCCTCCTCTCTCTGAGTGATAAGTAAGTTTCTTAATCAAGTTCTGAAATTTAGGAAAGATATTTAAGCGTCTTCAGCACACAGAAGGGGTGTACAGATAGATCTGGCAACCATTTAACAGACCCGTCTGATTCTGGTCAGACCAGAATTGTGTTTATTATATTGCATTGTATTTATTTTCTCATTAACTTTATTACATTATTTCAGTCAGTGTGTTAATATTTCACTTTGAACCATGGCGAATTTGTAAGATCTTTGTGCTTTATTGTGACCTCTTTACGCACTAACATGATAAGCAGAATACACCTCTCTAACCCAAATGTGCTGATTAAAAGAGGGTTCAGTTTTTATACAGTAATTTAGCTTTTAAAAAAAATATGGGTCCAGGTTTTTACAAACATTTAAACTGCAATTTGTTCTTTACAGGCAGTGGAGGGTCTGATCGGACAACAAAGAGTCATCTAGTAAAGCTAATGAAACAAAGTATGAACTTCGTGACTAGGGGAGTTGTCGAAGTTCCTTCTCCAGTAATTGAACCCAGAGCTGGAAGTTCTACAGCAGGGGTGTCAAACTCAAATACACAGTGGGCCAAAATTTAAAACTTGGACAAAGTTGCGGGCCAACATTGGTATTTATTGAAAAAATCTTCCTCCAGATATAACAATGAACCTTTTCATATGGACCCAAACAAGTTTTGCTTAAACACTGAATATGGAACAAGCAAAACTTAATACTATACAAAAAATAACTTAATATTGCACACATGCAAAATCAGATTTCAAATTAAAAAAAACATCAATGGCATTCATTTCTTAAATAAAATTTAAATAAAAATCGTATGCCTGTTTTTTATTTGCAGCTTTCTGATTTACATTTCAACAGTAACCTTTTTCCGCAGACTAATAATATCTAAAAATAAAATAACAAAATCTAAAAATAAAATAACAACAATAAACCAATTAACTAATAATAACATCCTTCAATGAACGTGCAACCATTAAAGCCCATGTCTTGGAGTAGCAAAAAAAGTGCATAAAGAAAACGTTAATTATAGCTCAGTTTGCTACACACTGATCTACTCTGATATGCCCAAGCCAGACACCTGGCATCTCCTCTTGGATGCTAGTCTAATGTTGTACTCCTTGGTTATAGCCACGTTGACTCCGCATACAAGACAAACAGGTCTGTCTTTTACGTATGTAAACAGATATTCTGCCTCCCACCTGTCCAGAAAACTCTTTGTTTTCTGCCTTTCTTTTCGCCATTTTTGGGAAGGGTAGCACGGTGCCAGTAGTAGCATGAGGTCGCTATGACTACTGTCAACAGAGGAGAGGATGTTGATGGGCCCTGTCCTGACGCGCCAAAACACCAGCAGAGCATTCTGGGATTTGTAGTTATCGTGTCGTACCGCCCTCCGCTCGCAAGACGTCTGCCCCAGAGTATGGCAGTAGTATTAGCGATACATGCGCTGTATAATACCGGCGGGCCAGCTCTAGTAGTCATTTGGTATTGTCTCGCGGGCCAAATATAATTACAGTGCGGGCCAAATTTGGCCCGCGGGCCAGAGTTTGACACCTATGCTCTACAGGGTCAGTTAAAACACCCCAGGAGCAGGAGCAGTGGGTCTTGCCCAAGGGAACTTTAGCCATGGATGTTGTGGGAGGGGAAAGTGCTGTTTGTCATCAGAGGTAGCCATTCCAAGTAAGTCCTTGGAAAACAGAAACTATGTCTATGCCAATGCACATCAGTTTTGCAATGTAATTGATCTACACTAAGCACAGAAGAAGAAAGGTGAAGTATATAAGGTGTCCATGTGCATGCACAGTAGCCGTGGCAACTTTTGTTGAAGAAGTTCCAGATGTTACTTCCACAGTTCTGTCTCTTCCCAGCTGACCAAAATTACTGGTTATATGAACACCTCAGTTAGCCACTGATTTAGTCCGTTTATTCAAGTGGCTCTGGTAACTGTTAATGGATTGAGGACACTGAAGATAAGTGTAGAGGTACTGATTTATTTGTTACTGTTGTTTTTGAAGGACTCGGACTACTTCTATGGAGAAAGTGGGCAAAAGGGTGTGCTGTAGGCCTCTACGGGAGCTCTTTGGGCTCACAGAGAAAAACATCGGTGAGTGTGTTCATATGCTTCTCAAACACTCCCTTAGCATGTACCACTCAGGCCAGCCCAAGCCCACATCTGTCTCATCTGAGACGGTGAATGTTGTTGTGGAAAAAGTTGTTTATGAGGTTAATGTCACAATTAAAAAAAAATCCATTGAAAATCTGGCTTCGGATTGATCCGCCCAGGTGTCCCTCCAAATTCAGAATGCGACCACCGGGAACACTGCACGAGTTGTGGTCCACGAGATTGCTGACAGGCTCAGTGCCCTGTTGACCGGACAGATACCACGTATGTGCAAGGACCGCTCACCTAAGAAGACTGGCATTGATGCTGAGATAGCTTCAGTGACTGGTGAGGTGATGTCTGCTTTTGTGGACACAACGGAGAGCTTCTTGAGTGAAACTGGAAAAGACAAAAGCGATCTGCTCTCTGGTGTCAGGGACAGCATAAAGATTATGGAGTCCAGTGTTAGCACCGGGGCGGAAGCTTCGTTTTGTGAAACTGCTGAAGAAGGGACTGTCTGTCTATCTGCCAGGCTCAACATGTCCTGCAACTTGGAAGCGAGAGTTTTCCAACCGAGACTTTAAAAGCCATTAGTGAAATTCTTGCAGAACGAGTGAGTAGTTTTCACTTGTGCGCTGTACCTGTTACAGCCTCATGCTCCTGTCCTGAACTGCACTTCCATATTCCTCGGGACACTTCCCCATTGGATGTGGAAAGAGCTGCACAGGAAATAGCAGCTTACCTGGCCACTAAAATGGAAACCCTGCTCAATTCCACTGCCAAGAGTCAGAGATTCACCAGAGAATGGGGTTTTACTAAAAGTCTATACCCTAGAGTTTAAATCAAACTGAAAGACCTTTTCACCAAAGGCCAGACGACAACAAAAGAGGAGAATGTGAAGAACGTTGTCAGCCATGTTCTTCTGACAATCCAAGATGAACTTCAAAGCATCAAAGATTCAAAACATAAAGAACTCGAGACTGCAAATGAAATTGTGGATGCAATGTTAGAGAACATTGGAGTGGCAGATAGTAAGTCAGGATCAACATCCACGCTGGAAGGCCTGCCCTGAATCTTCAGCCATCTTGACCTCCTGGGCATCCCAACTCCATCTGTTTTCACAGACAATGTAATTCCAGTCATAAGGAATGCAGTGGTTGATGATTTAGAGCCTGAGCCATCTCTGAGTAACAAGCTCAAGGAAACCACGCCTGTGGTAGTGGAGACAATCATCAAGAGAGTAGAAGCAACAGATGAGCAGGACATTATCCCCAGACACAGGTTATCCTGCTTCTATTCAGAGGAGGCTTGAGAACCTGACATCCACATAGAGACTTGGAGAGATTTCCCATGATCTTGCTTATGAGGTTCGTCGGCTGTTTACTGAGTGCAGTGACATATCATGTGTCGCACCAGCGGTTGCTGGTAGCATGTCAGATTCAGTCGTCTCTGCAATTTAGCACAGAGAGAAAAACCCGTGGTCTCAGAGATGGTTTATATGTTTGCAGAGGAGTCTGTGAAAAAGCTGCTTGTCCCATGTCTGTTTCCTTCCTCCACTGTGACGTCCAGTGTTCAAGACAGCTCGACTTGTAACGATACAGTCGAACTTGACACCAAACTGATTCACAGTGAGGTTATGGACGTGATTAGCAGTCAGGTTTTCAAGACCATCAAGGAATCTTTCAGTGCTACAACCGTGGATATTCCGGTGTCCTCTACTACTGCCTTGGCTACTGATGAAAGGATTGATGAAAGTGTTCCGATTACTCAAGATTCAGCCACATCTGTCACACCAGCCGTGGCTGAAGCTGAATCCAATGCCGTTAACAATGTCTCCACCCTCATTTTAATTAGATTCCTCTCTAAGATTGAAACTGATAAAGAGTTGACATCAAACCAGATGACATCAAACCTGGTTATGTGAGAACCAGGTGGCTAAGCCTCTGTGGCCTGAAATAACTGGCACTTTATACACTGATGTGGTTGAAAACGGTTGATGTGGATATGAGAAAGTTCTGAAAATGGCACAGGATCCTGAGGATATCTCCATCGACCACGCCATATTGATGTCAATGCAGAAAACACTCTGGCAGGAAGACCCATCAGCTCCATCTACCGTGCAGGCTGAATCTGAAAAGGCAGTTATGATTAAGGCCGAAAAGAAAGGATGGAGGGACAAATTCAACCTTTAGAAAAAACACAAGAAGACTAAAAAGGATCTTTTTCAAGGATGCTGCATCTGTTTCTCCAATTGTAGAGTCACCAGCCGATCAACTCTCCTCAGTGTCTCCACAGAATGACAGTGAGCCTGCAGCAAAGAAGCCAGGAAAATGCAAGTTGTTCAGCCTTCTGTTTGCCACCCTTTTCAAATCCTTCAAGTCCTAAATTCCATCCAAGGACAGCCAGTAGCCCATCAACCCCTAATGTATCAGTAAGAAACAAAATTTGATACTATAATTCTTTTTCTTTTCTTTTTTTTTTTGGTCTGACTATGAGCATACCCCAAAAGAAGAACCCAGGAAAACAAAACTCGTTCAACTGACTACCACCATTTTCAAGTCCCTAAATTATATCAAAGGACAACCAGTGCCCCATCAACCTCCAATTCATTAATACGAAGCAAGGCTTATGAAATGCAAATCTTTTGAACTTTCTGTTTGTCTGACAATGAGCATGCCCCAAAAGAAGAACCTGGGAAAACGCAAACTTGCCTGCCACCATTTTCAAGTCCTAAATTCCATCCAAGGACGTCCAGCTGCCTCTCTGCCGTCTCCACCATCTCTCCGCAGTGCAACAATGAGCCTGCACTAAAGACAACAGCAGGAAAAGGCAACACGCCCAGTTGACTGTTTACCACCATTTTCATGCTCAAGTCCTGAATTCCACTCAAGGACAACTCATCTATTTCAAATAAAATTTGAAAAATATCATTTTGAATTGGTGTGCATGTGTGTCATAACTTAAGACAACCTAATATGTATAGTTGTGCTTGTAAAAACTATCAAGAGTATTTCTGGGCCACCTTAACGCAACGTTTCTTTTAGACAAGACTGACTTAATGAGTGAACCTCTTCTGATATGCACTTGTGTGTAGTACATAGAGAACAGAAGATGTTTATAACATTTTCACACACACTCACACACAAAGTACAAATAGTCTTATAATGTTGTTATGATGTTTTCTCAGTGACCTGTTCATCTCATTAGTCTTGTTTAACTAATTATGATCACATACAAACACATTAGTCAACACTGTCAACTACAATTCATCTTCATTTCTACATCCATACTGAATATATATGTCACAAATGTGTATGTACAGTACATGAATGAGATGTAATTGTCTAAGACATTCTCTGCATCATAATCATATCAATTCATTCTCACTCACTCAAAAAGGTTCCAGCATCATATTTAAAATCACCACAGCACCCCTGGAGTAACTGGAGCAAACCAGCGGAAGGCCCTGAAAGACCTGGCTGAAGAGGCTGAGAAGAGCAGCTTTTGACTCTGGCTGAGGAGAAAGGAGAAGTGTTGGAAGTAACACCTAACATGAGGGCTAGCTGCAGGGGGCGGGAGGGAGACGTGGGGTGTGACAGGCAGTAATGCCATAGCAGGTCAACACCCACCTGTATAATCAATGTTATCCTGAGTATCCTGTCTTCAGTTCACTTCATTTCTGTTGTTTACTACATGTCTACTACTTGTATTGTATTGCTTGTGTGAATACATTAGTTATTATAACATGTATTTCATGTTCCGTATGAAGTTCACCCTAAACACTGCAAAAGGAAGTAGAGAGAGAAAGAAATCAAAACTTCATTGTAAATGAAACACTAGCAGGAAACCTGAGAGGGAGAAACTCACCGTCGGAGAGTCAAATCACACTGGCAAAAGGAAAATGAAAACATTACAGGCATGAATATTTGATAATATTTGGAAAGAGAAACAAAACCGAGACAAACGCAAAGCAGATTAAAATAACTGATAGACGATTGTGAACATCAGTCTAAAAGATGCAGAAAGAATTCTGACGATTTGTAATCTGGGATTGCTGACACTGGGTAAACTGGACCCTCTTTTTTTCCCAAAAAGCAACTAACTCTAAGGACAGACTGGGAGTAGATTGGGCTTTTGCTAATGACAGACTTGTAAGGCGCTGTACAGACTTTGTGTCATTACAACTGTGGATTTCAACTTCGTGCCAAATTTGGATTTGAAGCTTGTTTATGGTTCATGTAAGCTAATGCTCTCATTTGTATACTGTTTCACTGAGCACTTATTTATATACATCTGTGTAGACATTAATCGTGTACATGATGAATTACAGTAGAACTTTAAAGAAACTTCAAAAATTTCACTGAAGTTCCAAAAACCTCAGGGGTGAGATTTAAATAAGAAACACAGAGGAAAAATGAATAATAATTCTCAGTATGTTGACAATATTGTTATGACATCATTACAATTACAATTTCAGTGGTGTTTTTACTTATCAGATGACTAAGAGTACTAATTAATGTCTTATTATCTCCAGGTGCCCAGTCGGTTAAACTAAGAGAGTTGTGACCAGATCAATCAACTTGTATTTAGCACATCGGTGCGTGTTAATGAAGCTATAGGCTAATTTCCTCAAAAATGGCTATTATCGTAAAATATCAGACCGTAACACTGTTTTTCAAATTCAGTGACTGCTTACCGTGTAGCGGGACAAACGAGGCGACCTGAAAAAAACAGCACTGGAATGAAACATTTTCACAAAATATTTTTATCACTTCCTCATGCAAATTATTGTGAAGTCAATATCTAGCTATCGAAAACTAGCTACCTTGCTAGGGCAGGCCTTCAATTTACGTCCTTCTTCAATTCAGTGACTTAGTTGCGATGAAGGGGGTGATTTACTATCCTTTTGTTCCTGTTTCTTCAAGGTCGGAACTTTCCACAAATTCACAGCATTGTTAACAGCACTGTTAAGGAATTAAAGTAATCTGTTCAGGAATATACACACGATGTTGTCCTTGCTAACTAATCCAATTTACTCTGTTTGCTCAGTTTAAAAGTCCGTTTACCTCATGAATTGTGATGAAATGAAGGAAATCTTACTGACAAGAAGGACATGTAGTAACATAAATGTGAATGTGAATTTCTATAGTTACTCAGATATTCTTCCGAAAGATCAATGCATGCCCCATATTATGGGAGTAATTACAATCTGATGCTGTGACGGGTTCGAAATAGTGCAGACATCGCAGAGGAACGACATCATACAGTTATCACGTGAGAAAAGAAATTCGACAGAAGCTGTGAGAGAAACCGTGGGCCCTGCGTAATTCGAAGACAGATTTCTCGGGTATCAGTCAGGGCCTTCAATAATTGCATTTTATCTAAAGGGAACTGATAAGCAGGTAATTATATTATGGACCAGACGATGTATGTAATTTGCAAAATGTTAGCTCGCATAAAACAAACTACATTTAGGTTCCCCTCGCGTCTGATTAGAGTTTCAGTCATATAAAAAACGAGTTCCCTCCTTTTCTTCCCTCGAACTCAAAGGACAGTAATCCAACGTGATAATAATGAAGCACTAAAATGTTCAGATTCAGGTATTTTACCTTCAACTGAATTTAATTTAACTAGGCAATGCCTTAAGGCTGGAGTCTCGGAGCTGTCCTGATAGACACGGAGTGAAATAATTAAGTATGTATAAAACAAGGCACTACAATCATACCACAAAATCATGTCTTATTTGTTATTGATATTTGTTATAGACATGTAAAGCCCTTTGAGACTATAAATAGTGATACTGGGATCTAATAAACTATAATAATAATGATGATGATGATGATAATAATAAGAATAATAATAACAATAATATATTATTATATTTTAATAATAATTAAATTGGTAATTAGCAATGTTATATTATTATTATTATTATTATTATTATTATTATTATTATTATTATTTTGTAGTGCTTATCCGTGTAGGTTGGTCGTGGGCCCAAGAAGCAGGTTTTACTTTTGCAATTATGACGTCATTAGCGCAGCGTATAAAAAGGGCTCCGTTGCAGGGTCGCTCACTTCGCAGTAAGAAAGTTTACTGAACGACCAAAGAAAGAAAACCCTCTCCGGCGGATAACGGACAGCTTCAAGGTAATGATCCAGTTTACGTTTCATTTTAGACAGTCGACTATAGAGAACTACAAATTTTAATGATAGGGTGTTGTTGTAATTTGTGGAGTTTCTGTTTTGTTTGATAGGGTATTTATTTAGTCATTATAATGTCATTATTGTTTGCTGTAATAACATGTATGGAGTAGACATGCAAATGATACAAATAATAGGCTATTACTGCATGATTACACGGGCGCAGTGGGTAGCGCCGCAAGGGCTACCTGAGACCTCACCGCAAGAAGGTCTCAGGTTGGATTCCCGGGCGGCCGGCCGGCCAGCCGGCCAGCCAGGGTCCTTTCTGTGCATGGATTTCCTCCGGGAGCTCCGGCTTCCTCCCAGAGTCCAAAGACATGCAGGTTAGGTGAACTGGAGACGCTACATTGCCCCGGGTATGAATGTGAGTGTGTTTGTCTGTGTGCCTGTGATGGACTGGCGACTTGTCCAGGGTGTTTCCCTGCCTTTCGCCCTATGAACGCTGGGATAGGCTCCAGCAACCGGATTATCACAATATGGGTAAAGAATGTAGGTTTGAAACAAATGTTGCTTTGCATGGTAGTGCTTTGCATCCATCTATATAGTTCTATCTCGGTGGCCATGCCCGAAATTTATTATTTTTTCAAACAATACAACCGTTAGATTACAAAAAAAAAAAAGAAAATGTCGCATATTCTGTCAGATTAATAAAACTTGAAAAAGAACATTTTTAAGGCATTTCCTAATACCAGAAATGAAATGTGAAACAGCCCACTGGAACTGGTGTTACCTGTGCTTTTTGTAAATTGTATTGAATAAAGTTTCACTCTGCTCCTCTACAGGATTCTAAAAAACTGTATCCGTGCAAGATGAACTCTAGTAACCAAAAAGGATCAGTCTCAAATGCCATAGAAACTGAGCTCTACGGCAAGAGCACACCTGTGCTTGACTTCCTGCTCGCCCTGAACGATAGGTAAGTTTCTTTGTGGAGTTTTACTTGAAATTTAAGCAAGAAAGTGAAGTTTTGAGTGCAGCACCTCCAACTACAAAATATCTCTGATGGTCCCTAGAGGCAAATTTAATCAAATTCTGACAACCATTTGATAGACCAGTGTAGTCAGGCCAGTTGCACTTATTGTATTGTACTGTGTTTCCCCCCCCCCCATACCTAATCATTTAAGTAAATTTGTTACGTCATTTTGAGCCAAATGTGTAATATTTTTATGCTTACCTTTCAATGTAAAAAACATGATGTGTCTTCTTTGAATGTGTTATGGTCATTTATTTATTTATCTATTAATTTATTTTACAGGCAGTGGGAGGTGATACGTCATGTGATGGGGGATGAGGGGGCAAAGTCTCGCATGGGAAAGTTGCTGAAGAAACTGATGAACTTTGTCACCATGGGAGTCCTGGACGTCGTCTCTCCAGCATATCTCACCATCCTAAACTCTGAGCCCAGAGCTGCGAGCTCTATGGACTCTGTTGAAAGGACGGTGTCGCTTCAGCCATCTCTGAGCACCGTTTCAGGGCAAAGTGAGAGCAAGACACCTGCAGGATCCAGCACTTCTCCCAGTGTCCATTCTGCGGTCCCACCCAAGAGGTATGCTGGCCAAAAGCTACCATATCAAATGAAAGCCTGTAGGCCAGAGAGATTTTGTCATTTAAAATAGCCCTACCTAAAAGGTTCTTACCGTATCTGAAATTGAAACCATGTCTCTGCATGTCTATGCACCGTGTCAGTATTGTGAGTTAAATAATTTACCCTCAGCACAGCCAGGATGAGGGAGATAAATGAAATACGTGAAATCCACCCATGTGCATTGATGGTTACCACCTCTCTTCACTCAAAGATCTGACTTGTTGAGAAAGTTGTGTTGTTACTTCTGTAGATCCTTCCCTGAGAAAGTTCTAGATCTTACTTCCATAGCTCCCTCCCCTCTGAGCTCACTAAACTATTGTTTGTATCAACACTTCAGCTGGACACCAATGCCATAATTTAGTCAAGCGGCTTTGGTAATCGTTTAAACCTGCAGGAATGGAAATGGAATGTTGTTTATGGACTGAGTATATATATATTCAAAATAAGTACAGAAGAACTAATTTATTTCTTGCTGTTATTGAAGGACTCAGGCTACTTTTATGGAGAGAGTGGGCAGAAAGACATGCTGTGGACCACTACAGGCGCTCTTTGGGCTGACAACCAAAAACATCAGTGAGAGCGTTCATACGCTTCTCGAGCGCTCCCTGAACAAAGGCCAGAAAGGCCGACCTGGCTCTGCATCCGTCTCGGCTGAGACGGTAAACGTCATCGTGGAGGAAGTCGTCCATGAGGTGAACATCACAATGAAAAAGTCCATGGAAAATCTGGCTTTGGATCAGACTTCTCAGTTACCCATCCAAATTGAGAGCGCAATCAGAAGGAGCACTGCACGAGTTGTGGTCCACGAAATTATGGACAGGGTCAGTGCACTGTTAACTGGACGGATGCCATGTGTCTGCAAGGGCCACTCACCTGAAAAGACTGGCATTGAGGCTGAGATAGCCTCCGTGACTGGTGAGGTGATGTCTACTTTTGTGGACACAACAGAGAGCTACCTTAGTGCGACTGGAAAAGACAACAGCGATCTGCTCTCTGGTGTCAGGGACACCATAAAGATAATGGAGTCCAGTATTAACATGGTGGAGGAAGCTTCCCTCCAAGACACCACTGGAGAAGGGACGGTCTCAGAGACTTCCTGCCAGGCTCCAGACGTCCCAAAACTTAGCAGCGAGAATTTTCAAGCCAAGGCTTCAAAAGCCATCAGTGAGGTTCTTGTGAAACGAGTGAGCAGTTTCCGCTTGTGTCCTGCACCTGTAACAGCCTCACGCTCCTGTCCTGCCTTGCACTTTCATGTTCCACAGGACACTTGCCCAATGGACGTGGAATCAGCAGCACAAGACATAGCTGCTGAGCTGGCCACCAGTATGGAAACTCTGCTCAGTTCTGCTGGCAGGACTGAAAAATCCGACACAAGAACCTGGGGTTTTACTAAAAGCACGTACCTTAGTATTTGGGTCAAACTCAGAAACTTTTTCACCAAAGGCCAGACTGCAACAAAAAAAGAGAACGTGCAAGAGAACGCGAAGAAAGTCATCAGCAAAGTTCTTCTGACGATTCATCACGAACTTCAGAACATCAAAGAAACTGAATATGAAGAAGAACTGCAGATGGCGAACGAAATTGTGGATGGAATGTTAGAGAACATCGGGGTGGAAAGGAGCCAGTCTGGAACACCATCCGTGTCGGAAGGCCATGTCCACAGCAGCATCTCTGTTAACCTCCCGGGCATCCCAACTCCAACCGATTTAGCGGAGGACGTAATTCCAGTCATAAGAAGCACGGTGGTTGATGATTCAGAGCCTGAGTCATCTCTGAGCGACAAGCTCAGGAAAACCATGCCTGTTGTGGTTGAAACTATAATCAAGAGAGTGGACGCAATGGATGAGCAGGACAGTATCTTGGACCCCAATGATCCCGTTACCATGCAGAAGCGGATTGAGAGGCTGACGTGCACAGAAAGACTTAGAGAGATTTCCCAAGATCTTGCTAACGAGGTTCGTCGGCTGTTTACTGAGTGCAGCGACACCCTATGTGTTGCACCAGCGCCTGCTGGGAGCATGTCAGATTCGGCTGTCTCCGCAACTTGGCATAGAGAGAAGAAAACAGAAGAACCCATGGTCTCAGAGATGGTGTACATGTTTGCAGAGGAGTCTGTGAAGAGGCTGCTTGTTCCGTTTCTGTTTCCTCCTGTGACATCCACTGTTCAAGACAGCTCGACTTGTAACGACACAGTCGAGCTTGTCACCAAACTAATTCACAGTGAGGTGATGGATACAATTAGCAGTCAGGCTGACAAGACTATGGGGGAATCTTTTAGTGCCACAACTGTGGATGTTCCAGTGTCCACTATCACTGCCTCAGCTACAGATGAAAATGTTCCGATTACCAAAGATTCAGCCACGTCTGTCATACCATCCATGACTAAAGGTAAATCCGACGCCGGTAACAGTGTGTCAACCCTCATTTTAGTCAGACTGCTCTCTAGGATGGAAACTGACAGAGAGCTGGTAACCAAGATGTCCAACCAGCTTGTTAAAGGGGCCCTGTGTGAGAACAATGTGGCCAAGCCTCTGTGGCCTGAAATAATGGGCACTTTATACTCGGATGTGGTCCAAACTATTGGATATGAGAAAGCACTACAAAAGGCACAGGATGCTGAGGATACTTCCATTGACCATGCCATATTGAAGTCACTGGAGAAAACTCTCCAGCAGGAAGATGCGTCAGCTCCATCTACTGTGAAGGCTGAATCCCAAAGCCAAGTTACGGCTAAGGCCAAAAAGAAAGCTAAAAAGATAAAATTCCGCATCAAGAAAAAACCCAAGAAGAGGACTAAAATTGAAAAGATATTTTCTGAGGATGCCCCATCTGCTTCTCCACCTGCAGAGCCTTCAACAAACCTACTGTCCTCAGCCTCTCCACAGACCAACAGCGAGTCTGCAGCAAATAAGGAGCCGAGAAAGCGCAGTATGATCAGAAGACTGCTCGCCACTGTTTTCAAGGGCTTCAGACGCACCTAAATGCCACTCCAAGACAGCCAGTACCCCCCCCCTCCCCCGAACCCCCCCTTCACCAAAAGCAAAGACAAAAAAAAACCAAAAACAAAACAAAACCAAAACAACAGCAACAAGAACAACATCAACAAGAACAAGAACAACATCAACAAGAACATCAACAAGAACAACAGCAACAAGAACAAGAACAACATCAACAACAACATCAACAACAACAACAACAACATCAACAAGAACAACATCAACAACAACATCAACAACAACATCAACAAGAACAACATCAACAACAACATCAACAACAACATCAACAACAACAACAACATCAACACATAAATTAATAAATAAAAAATTAAAAATATAATTATCTTGTGCTCTCTTTTTGTGTGAAATAGCCATATGACAATAATAGTACACTGAGAACAAAGAGTGTTTTGAACATTTTCCCTTTTTACACACACGCAGACACACACATGCACACATACAAATGGTGTTCTTACGTTATGACAGTGAGTGTGTCCAAAATCACTCACTACTCACTATGTAGTCCACTGTATAGTGAGTTCGCCATTTTATAGTGCTGTCCCAATGTATACTGAGAATTATTATACTCTATATAGTGGACTGAAAGTATCCTACAATGCATCGTGAAAAGTAGCGTACAACGGATGGTCACTAACCAAGCACTATATACCATCATGCATTGCGCTGAAAAGAAAAATGGTAGACGGTGGAGAGGAGATTGGACGTTGATCCGGTACATTTTAATTGTGCGACGGCAATGACATAATTAACGGTGCAGAGAAAATGACCCGAGTAGTACCCGAAAGTGTTTTTTCATTTTGCAGATGAGCTCACTATATAGTCCTCGACCTAGAACTCCCTAGATAGTGAGTAGGGAGTAGTGAATGAGTGAGTGATCTCGGACACAGCCAATGTTCTCTCAGTGACCTGTTCTCTCTTGGATAAGGTGTGGTCATGTTATGTATACAAATGTTGCAAGTGTTTGCTAAACTTTCTCAAATTCATGAGGAAAGCAAAGTCGTGTTCCTTAGATGCAAACAGTTTTTTTCCAGGGGTGAAATTCTTTTTGGTTAAGCGTATTTTTTAATTAGACGTAATTAGTTCATTATTTAGATCCCATAGTAAAAAATGATATATGAACAGGAGAAAGAGTAAAACCAGTTGTGAGTTGTTGAAGCTGCACGACTTTCGGGTAATAGATTCATAGATGGCGGTGAACTCACCAATAGTTCAATCAAAATAAGAGTCCACTTATTGTACTGCTGCGCAGAATTTCCTTACACATTTTTAATTCATCCATATGCGTGATACAATAAATATATCCTAATACTAGAACCACAGCCAGGTATTCAAACTTTTTGCACTGGTATTTTTTAATGATGCAGAGGCAAATTTATCATTTTTTGTTGACATCCAAACACAGTGTTGGAATTTTAAGTGTAGCAGCAAGACTGTCACCAGATAATTAGAAGAGTTGGTGGTAATTACACTGTGACATGCCAGGCTAACATTCCATTTAGCTTATTAGTTACAGAGTGCAAATATGTTAGATTTCATATTTATTCAAGTTAAGTTTTTTTTAATCTGTCATTGACATAGTTTTTTGTGTTGTGTGCTTGTTAGTCCAAACCAAAGGGAAAAAATCTTTTGTCAATTTTATCTTTCATCCACTCTCTCCACGTTTAAGATTAACGTTAATTTACACAGTTAGTTTGCATGTGCACACAATGTATATCAGGGCAATTTGTTAAGAAGGTGCCTCTTATTGTATTTCGTAAGCTCTAAGCCTTGCTTTAAGTTGATCCTTGTGTCATTTTGCGTACAAACGGCCACCTGATCTATGAGAGTAAGATAACATTTCTTTTCCTAGTGTAAATGGATTGTACAAACGTCAGAATGTAATTCATGAAAACACATTTTTTCGTCTGGACTTTTATTATGAAGAAACTGGTCTTTCAGCGGCTAACTTCGAAGCATATCATTATTTCCCATGTGACATTGCTTTCAGGAGAGCCATGGCAACCGCAGATTCATGGCCAGAATACTCAAGTATCTGAGTAGCTCTAGAGGTAAAACCAGAGCCGTTGAGAGAGAGAGTTGCGACACTGATTGATCTCGCCGCTACGCGATCACGTGGTTCATGTACACATTCAATAGTTCCAAAACATACCACGCGCTGTCAAGTGCTCTATAGGACAGACAGCAGCGTAAGCGACATCAAACGGTAAATATTAAAATATTAAACCATTTGTGTGTATTATTAACTGCCTTTACACTTACTGTCTATATGTTAATGTCAGTTTGGTATGTGGAGAGGCAGAGTGACAACTTAATCAGTTTATCATTTATTTACATCATTTTTGTTTTTGGAGGGAAAGAGCTCGTTCATGTTAACATACCTTAAGTTAGCATACCTTACATAACGCATGATCCTGGAGTAGTCGGATTTAATTATTTGGCGTGAATCGACCTCCCTTCACTTTCCTGAGGATTTCTAATATTAAACGGGTTTTGCCAGATACTAAGTATCAGTTATATTATTGGTTTCATAATATTTTTCTGCATTGAGCAGACACAAAAAGACACTACCCTACATCACTTACCTGCATTGTCAAAGATCAAACATTTGATGTTGAAATGTGTTACTGAGTGGGCATTCAGTCTGTTGGTGTCCAGGTTTTTGATGAGACGAAAATGGCAACCCTAGCTCCACCATGCATCACTGATATTATCTTAAGACTTTCACATACAACATAAGAATGTATCATAACAAATAAATATCAATGAATGCCAATAACTGCTCAAATTACATAAGCGAGTTTGGTCAATAGTACAAAACATAAAGGGCAACCAACAATTCAAGAAAACAATTGTAACACATGCTATGGCCCGGCTGATGAGACCACAACATAAAAAGGGAGACTGACAAATATTTAGGTTTTAAATAAATAATAGAATTTATTAATTTATCTCCCTGTTAGCACCACAGCCTCTGCACTGCCACTGCAGGACTAGTGGGGGTGCTGAGGATTGTAACACCTCCCTCCCTAAAAGGGCTCCTTCATGGAGACCTACAACAAAACACAAAAAGACCTCCTGTGACCACTCCAGTCATACCCCACATTCCTCTTTTCCTCTGCATCCTTAGGAGCACAATCTAAATGATCACCCTCTGAATACCCAGCTTTGTGAGCGTCTCGAAGCCCAAAGAGGGAACTTGGACCATGGCATTATTACTGCCTGAGACAGGAATGCCCCACCTCTCGAATACAGTGATAATAAAGAGAAATCATGACACATACATGTTGCTTGTGGTATTGGTATTTATAAGGAACAAAAGTATATCAAAAGTAACAATATAACACAACTGATACACCATTTTTTGTGAGGAT
Source organism: Chanos chanos (assembly GCF_902362185.1). Classification (NCBI taxonomy): domain Eukaryota; kingdom Metazoa; phylum Chordata; class Actinopteri; order Gonorynchiformes; family Chanidae; genus Chanos; species Chanos chanos. The sequence continues at coordinate 8,129,148 of NC_044502.1, forward strand.
TTGTCCTGCTGGTCTTGTAACGAACTCAGGCCTCTCAAGTCAGGGAGACATGAGTGGATAGGAAGAGGCTGTCATCCGCTCTCTGTGGTTTGCACTATTGTCTGAGGTCTTACAGCAATGACTACATCTAACATTTTAGAGATCAACTTTCATACCATGGTTGGCTGTGCGGCATTTGGATGCACCAATCGGTCGGGAGAAAGGCATGCGGATGTATGGCTTCCCAAAGGAAACAGATAGAAGAAAAAAATGGTTAGCAATGGTCAGCAGAAGCAACCTGACACTCACAAGAGACTACAACAACAGAAAACTGTGTCAAGTAAGTTATGCTTAAACAGGTGAAATAGACAAATTACTTGTGGTTACTATTTCAAAGGGTTTTATGCTTTTACATGTAGAGCAAAATTAAATTCCAACTGACCCTTACGGGGTATGTCTGGAATATGTGTGAATATTGAACTTGCAAGCCTCTCTCTGCAGGCACATTTTGAGGAGGATCAATTCGTGGCCACAAAAAAAAGGCCAACTGAAGTTAAGGGCCGATGCTGTACCCACCATCTCTCTCAACGGCTCTGGGTAAAACTATTACAACCCAGAAAAATTTTGTGATTGTGGTTCTTAAATAGTGGTATGATATACAATGTTTGAGATTAGAATCGGTAAGCATCGTATTTAGCAGTACGAATGTACACATGGTGTAGTTATTTTAAGGGTAACAACCCATTCTCGAGTAGCTGCACGTTTGCAGCTGTTCTAAAAGTAAACTGACCACGATCATTTCAAGGTGGTTGGATATTATTACAGTAGTTCTCCTGTGGTTGTCCCACGTTTGTAATTGATTCTAGACACTGTAATCTTTTGAAATAAACATGCTTGCTGACATAATGACATAAACATAATTACACTAATATGTAACTAACTAAGTTAGCTTCATCGTCCAAGGAGGTTGCCAGATTTTTCAAAATTATCATGAAACATCTACGTGGTCCAACTTTGCTTTGTGAATTTAATCTTTCTAAAATGAATCTGGTCTCTGTCCATGCAAGGTTGCCAGAGTTTACAGAATCCTCTTTGGTATGGTTCTGCACCCCTCGCACCTCCTCTCAGTGGCTGGACTACTGGTCTCGGCAGCGTTTACAGTGGTGGCGAAAGGTGAGTAGGTAGGAAACCCCAGGTCTGCCTCCAGGTAGTAGATTATATCATCAGCATGGTGTGGCGCGGCTCAATTTTTCGATCAATGTAGATATCAAATTACTCAATTGCTGTACAGTATTGTTTTAGCTGTAAATGACAGGAATGTTATCTTATTCTTCAGTCACCAAATTTGCACGAGTCCTCCAACTATTTTCGTAGGTATAATGTCTTTATTTTAGTCATTGTAAAGCAGATACAAGTTGAACCTTGGTGACATGTATTTATGATGTAATCCTTATTTACATACAGCTCAGTTTCATGATTTCAGTATTTTCTTTCTTACAACAAACATTTGCTTTTGTCACTGTACCAGATTTTTTTCTATTGCTTCCTCATATGAACAGATGAGATTCAAAAATGTTGACAAACAAAAAAATAACACATCTTTTCATAAAATAATGATTGTCTTTTTTCCTTTCCTTGTGTAAATCTCATAAATGATATATACATGTTTAATACATGGATACCACATATGAGACACTGGTTAAGACAGGCGGACAACAGTGTTAATCATATGACCAGTCCATTCGTTGTCATTTGATATTCGGTTAAAACTTATTATTGAATGCATGCTCTTTTGCTGCCTATAAATGATTGTGCCCACTCAAGGAAATACCATATATTTGCTGTGATAGTCTTTGAAAACAAAGAACAAGAGACAACTAACTATAACTGCCTCTGATTACACTGGAACAGTGCAGTTGGTTCTAATATGTCTGGACCTGCTCAGTTTTCTCTCTCCGCTCTGTTGTGCCTTGTTCATTCTCAATCAGTGCTCCACATCGTGCTTATGTATCACCAGTCATATTTGTATTAACATTTTTATAAATTGTAAAAATGAGGGAAAATTCGTTTCCATGGTTTATAATGAATCTTCCCGCTAGCTCTAAGTACCGTATCTCTAGAGAATAGACAACTGAAAAAGCGAAATCCTTAAACTGAGAAGATCACTGCACGGCTTCTACACTGTAAAAAAAAAATTTTTTTTACAGGCATTCACTGTAAATAAATACAGTTTTTTTCTGTGTTTTTCATAATAAGAGAATATACCTGTAAAATACAGAAAAATCACCTTTTTCAATAAATCTCCTGTAAAAGTACAGTCAAAGTCTGCAATTTTAAATGATAAGAATCCACAGTTTTATAACACTATTTTGCAATTTTTTAATGGTTTTGACTGTTAATTTAGTAGTTATCAGTGTAAAAACACAGACCAATAAAGTTGTTTTACATTCTTCCCCGCTGTGTGCATTTCTTTAAAAATGCAGAATATTGTTTTTTTTTTAATGCACTTTTGCTGTAAATAATAAGAAATAAACACATAAAACTTAATGAAAATCATTTTAATAGAACTGTTCTTCAAAATTACTTTCAATAAAAAATACAACAACTGCAATGTCTACTGTAACTTAACAGTAATTTGTCATTTCAAACAGTAAATGTAGTGAAAATTAATTAAAGTTCAATACAATCAAAAAATGACACTTAACCAAAAACTTAACATCTGCATTTGAACAAACCTGGAATTATGATGAAATATTAATGATTAAAAATAAATGTTACATTTTCCCTTTCCTATTCTCTAAATATACATTTATAACTCTGGTTACCAAACCAACTGTAAACTGAGTAAAATCAAACACACAAACTACTGAACACCAGTTAGTATCAAACCTGCCATTTTTTTTAAACCACAATATACTTGCAAGCATTACACTGAACATCTTGCTTACAACTGGCATACAGCATCAGACTAGAACAGACATCAACTTGTAAAACTGGCAGATTGGTAAAAGATACAATATTGTAACACACTGTAACATTGAAGCTGCAAAAATGTGTGACAAACAGTAACAGCTGCTTCCTGTGACGTCATAAAACACTGTGTTAAGATCTCTGGTCCATCTTGATATCTTGCATTTGCATCTATATAGAAGAAAAAGAAGTCTATGTTCAAACTTTGAAAATAAAGTATAGATACCTGGTTGGTCAAAGTAAAGCTTAAAAAAAGAAATATGCTCAAGATTTAAAAATGTCCACCAGAAGGAGCTAGATATGTCAAAGTCAATCAAATTTGATA